>NC_132925.1:86079772-86381118 GCF_047675955.1 Chlorocebus sabaeus
AATATAACTTGGGCTTTTCACTAACACAGACCTATCTTGGCCAGCTATTATTAATTAGTTTGAAAGGACTGAATTGATTCGATTCTTTTCTTGCATCAAATCCAGGAAGAGATGCACCCTTCCTGAACTACCATAATTTCAACGGGCCAAGCCTTCTACATTCTTCAGCCCACTGAGTCCTCACTGAACTTCACAAAGCTGGTACTGTGATGAGCTCCATTTCACAGATGAGGAAAGTAAGGCGCAAAGAGGTAAGTAACTTGCCCCAAATCTCACAACTGGAAAAGGAAGAACAAACATTCAAGACTTGGTTGTCTGATTCTAAAGCTGGTGTGCTTAACCACTACGTAATAGAAATGCCATTCCCCTCAATTTGTGCAAAAAAAAAAACCATGTCAAATATAACTTTAATAACAATGATTTAGGCCTGCATAATACTTTGCAGCTGACACAGTGCTTCCACATCCTCCAGAGCCACCCCTTCTTGGGTGACACTGAGTACAACACTGATGTGTGTGTAAAGTGTGGCCACCTGCTGGGATATCCAGAAAATGCTACACTCCAGAATTTCCAAAGAGTACCCTGCACTGTTCCCACCTAACCCAGTGAGGCGAGTGGGGGACATCCATGGATTTAAGATAAGAATATGTTAAATGAGAAAACCCCTTTATGTATTTTTAGAAGGACTTCTACAGTCATTAGCTGATTGAAAACTACCCCGTGTGGGAGATGGCAAGACAGGATATCTCTGATATCCTGAAGGACAAAGAGACTGAGGCTCAGGGTAACTCAGTGAAGTCTCAGAGTGAACGTGGGACTCCGGCAGGACAGAATCTAAGTCTTCCAGCCCCCTTCCTGGGGGTTGGAGCCACATCTTGGGAGCCTAGGGCATCCCCCATCTTGCAAGCTCAGACACCCCCACCATAGGTGGATGGCTGGTGGCAGGTGGGTCCTAAAATGGAGAAGGAGGCAGAGTCAACCAGCCTACCGCCCATGACCTTGGGAATCTAGCATGATTCTAAAGATGAAAACCTCAAAAGGGGGTTCAATGAACAATTTGAAAAGTGAAAAATTACCAAGCTTCTAGAAGGCCACGTGTAATATGTCTGAATTGCAGACTTAAAGAAGACATTCTTTCCGATTCTTGGTCATAATGGGAGCATATCCTCAATGGCAACTTAAGGTTAAATTGTAACATTAGTCATAGACATTCTCAGCCCCTCCCACAGAATACTGTGACGAGAGATGGAAGTATTCATCTATGTTCATGCATGGCTGCATAGGGTTTACAGTTCATAAACTTCATACTTACCTTGAGGGAAAAAAGACTATGTTATAAAACCAAAGATTTTCCCAAATCATCAACACTTTGCAAATAAACACCAAATCCAATGTGCAAATTAACGTCTGTTCAAGAATACAATAGGATGGCATGGCCACACACATGAAGGAGCCAAGGAGCAGAAACAGATACAGGTATTTCCACATGGCTGACAGACTTGAAGACACACAGCACCATCGAACATTTCCTCATGAGAAGGCAATCACATGGTCTCGACCAGCCTTTTTAAAATGAGGGCGTTTTAATTCAGTGCTTAGGGGATTACATTTGTGTTGGTCTGACAGTCCCCCGAGGTCTACGCAACATAAATTGTCTTCCTCTCAACATTTATATCCTTCTGGTTTGGTAGTACCTCTCTAGTGCTCCCTTAAAAAATTATGAAGACTCTTGAGGCTAAAATTTAAAAAAAAATAATAATTTGCTTTAACAACAACAAAAATATCAATGGGAAAGTAAGAGGGGAGTAGCAGGCAGAGAGGGAAGGCAGTGGCTGGGGGGGTGGAGGTGGAGGCATGCCAGCCCCTCGTCAGTCTCCAGGAGAGATGCCTCCTCATCTCTCCAGGGCAGCTCACAGAGCCTCTGGGTCTGCACCTCTATTGAACATGTGCCCTCCTGCACTGCTTCAAAATAGGCTACCCCATGAGATAATGAATGCCTAAGCACAAGGCTGCTGTCTGTGTCTGAGATATCTTGGCACCCCTGGCCTCTGGACCAGAGCCGGGCACTCTACAGGATCTCAGCAAATACTGGCCACATCAGGAACACAGCTGCGAGGCTGTGCTTTGCAGACATGGCTCTGTCTTTACCCAAACCAGCCCTAGCAGAGGCCTTCTGGGGGAGTAGACAGGAGGTCGTGGGCAGCCCCTAGGGGTCTGAGCACAACACACACTGACAGAATTGCTGGGAAGTCTCGGGTTTTTCTTTTATAATTTCATGTGTCATTTCCAGTCTCCTTCATAAGGGATCTAAGTTTTGTTTTGATGAAAAAAATTTTTTTTTTTTAAATTATTTTCCCCCAAAATATATTTCACTAAGCTGGTTGTTCCATGAAGGAGTGTACCTTTTTTATCCTCCAGCTTTGGGTACCTCCCACGGAGTTGCAGGTTTAACCCCCATTTGTGATAGTGGGAAGCCCCGCCTCCCATCTTTTTCTCTTTTCTTTTTTTAAGCACCTCACGATCTGGCTCCTGCCTCTGCTTCATCATGCCTGCTGGGGCAATGGTTCCTGCCTGGGGAAGCTAAAAGATAAGGCATGTCTCTGGCACTGTTAAAATTAGTGGTTTCCATGGCCTCCGTCAGTTTAGCTGGGTTTAGGAGACATGAGGCGCCAAGGAATTCACACCAGGATTGCTGCTGACCTTGTACAGGAAGCTCCTGTGGCAAAATCAAACACGATGTTATTTCTCCAGGAATAGACACCATCCTCACATGCCCAACCCTAGCCTAAGGCCGCTGAGGTTTACTAGGAGAAAGACACTTCTCACGTTGAGGTGAAAGGGCCTGAGGCTTGAGGAGCCACTCATCTACAGGAGGTGGCTCAGGCAGGGGAGGGTTATGTGGCCCCAGCCACCACCTCTCTCTCTGGGGGGCAGTGGCCCCTGGGGCCATCTCTACATAGGGACTTCCTGTGACAGTGTGCATCCCTGGTGTGGAACTGACTACATTCAATCCAGGGCAGGGAAGATGCAGAAAGGAAGCCAAGATGGATAAATGCACTCGGCTTTCTGCTCTGGAAAAGGCAGTGTTTCCAAAAATGCGATTAAAGCCTTTTCACTAACTCAGCATACATGAAGACATCACTTCCCCGAGATACAGCCTCGGAAAGAGCAAGATAAAGTGAGTGAGGAAGAGATAAACTCGCCTGGAATCAAATCCATCACCACTGCTTCCTGAGGGTGCCTGGGCGCAGCGCAGTGACAGAGGCTCCTCTGGGAGACATGGGCCCCTCTTGGGCCTCCTGGTATCCTGCCTGCCCCCCACATCCTGGCAATGGCTATATAAAGGAGCTGACTGTGAGAGAGCCAGACAGCCCCCGGCTCCCTTCTCTGTAGCACCCCACCTTCTGGGGGTGTCTGAGAGGCGGTGTGGATGCAGGGCTGACCACAAGGGTTCTGGGATGGCATCTCCAGCTACAGGCAAGGCACAGCCTGCAACATAAGGAGTCCCCTTTCTAGGCCAGTCTCTGCTACAGCCTCTTTGTGGAGAGTCAATCCATAGAGAAGAAGTGATAAACAAGTAAACTTCAAAAACGGTGACTGAATGATGCGGTCTCTGTAAGGCCATGGGAAACGTGTGCACAAAAGTCGATCATCACTCTGCATTGAGAGGATTCTATAGGTTATGGATAAAACTGAACCACAGGGACAGTTCTCACAGTGACAGCACTAGAAAACCAAGCTAATAAAGAATCCCAATCTGAGGAAGATTTTGAAACTGTACAGTATTTATGTGCTTGAGGCTTATTTCTCCTTCACAGTAAAATCTAAAACTCCCCTGGAAGTATTTATAATGCACTGTGGTGACCTAAAGGGGCCAGGTTATGTACTAATAGACACAAAATTACAAGGGACGAAAGCCTCTTTCCTGGGGGAGACCAAGGCTGGAATTCCTTTAACTCACTTGTAATCCGCCTCTACACATTCACATACTAACACGACTGGCTTCAGGGGAACGTTTTCATTAAATTAACAGTGTTTGGCAAGCATCGGAAACACAGAATCTCACAGACAGAAACAGGGAGAAAGAATCACAGTTCAATCCAAAAGCAACACACTGAGGGGCCATCAGAGTCCAAACACATGCAGAGAAGCTGTCAGGGAGCAGCTGGGAGACACGCAGAGTTGCCTCACACGTGGCAGCAGGAGAAGGTGGAACACGGATCCAACTGCTTACCCACTAAGGACACCAAGAACCAGGTTAAGGACGAAAAATGAGCCAAGGATGATGAGACTAACAAAATACACCCATGGCCATTCCCATCCTATCGCATCATTTACCTGTAAAATGTAAGGAGATCAGTTATCAGTTACCCATTTGCTAAAGAGCAGAGCCCCAGTTGCAGCTGCCAGACCTCTCAGTGCTTTGCTGAAGGTTAGTGCTCCTAGGACAGGGACTGGGCCTAGGTCCTTCCTTTTTTTTTTTTCTTTTTTTTTTTCTGCAAATAAGGACAAGCTCAGCTGCTGAAATCTACAAATGGGGCCTACCAAAAGCCCGCCCAATCCAGCTCATTTTGCAACCATTTTATAACAATTAATCTGCATTATATTTGGATCCAGACAAATAAAGCAATTATAAATGTATCTCATTTTAGAACAGACAAAAAAGGGCAAGCAATGGAAATTGTTTAAATCTCAAGCAACAATGCTGATTAATTTCTGGTCAATAATCATTCTATAGTTCTCCTTCATGAAGGCTGGTGAGGTTCCAGGAAACAGCTTGATTTGGGAAGCCTCAGCAGAAAAGAAAGCATCTCAGAGGACACATAAAATGTCTGGCAACCCCTCTTGGCGGCCCTCATCCAGCAAAGCCTGTGTGGTCTTGGCAACTGTCCTCAGGACTCTGCTTTCAAGATGAAAGAGGTGTAGCTTACCCGCTCAATACACCAAGTACAAGATTTAGTACGAAAAATGACCCAAAGATGACGAGACTGACAAAATACACCCAGGGCAATTCAAATCCCATAGCATCATTCATCTGCAAGAAATAAGATGGTCTCATAGGAGTGGGTTAGTAAGAGAATTCAGTAAGGAGAGAGGGTCACATTAGAGATAGCATTCTATACATTTAATTAAACTTTACTTAGATTTAAATCAGAAACAACAGTAACCAAATCAGAGACAACAGCAGCCAACACACATTCATCACATATTCCCAATACACACACACACATACACATACACACACACACACACACACACACACACACACAGAGTTATCAAGGCTTTCAAGCCGAATAATAGCAGATTTTGGCCCCAGGAAGGAAAATCAGCTGGGATTTGGCTTTTTCTTACAGGAAACTGTCTTGATACGTGATTTTCAGGAAAGGTCTTGGTAGAGGACAAAACTAGTGCTTAGCTAGAACCTATTTTCTATACTGCCCAAGATTTTAGACTTTGTGTTTAAAATTTGTGATGGTGGAAAAGTCTTAATTATAGAGACAAACTTGCACCATTTGACTCTATAAGCTCTTTTTAAAAACTCCTAAAATAACCTTCTACTGGAGGCCAACCTACCCAAGGAAACCAAACCCACTTTACATCTGGATTATCTGCAACCTGTGAGTGCAAACAAAATGAATGCAGCAAAACGAATGCAAAGAAGAATTTTTTCAAGGTCAACTAGCTGACATATAGTCAGGGGCTCTTTGCAGAATAGGCTTTTTCTTTTTTTTGAGACGGAGTCTCACTCTGTCGCCCAGGCTGGAGTGCAGTGGCTGGATCTCAGCTCACTGCAAGCTCCGCCTCCCGGGTTTACGCCATTCTCCTGCCTCAGCCTCTGGAGTAGCTGGGGCTACAGGCGCCCGCCACCTCGCCCGGCTAGTTTTTTGTATTTTTTAGTAGAGACGGGGTTTCACCCTGTTAGCCAGGATGGTCTCAATCTCCTGACCTCATGATCCGCCCGTCTCGGCCTCCCAAAGTGCTGGGATTACAAGCTTGAGCCACTGCGCCCGGCCCGAATGGGCTTTTTCTTAGCTGAACCCACAGAAGGGAGAAGCAGCCCTTATTCTCCACACTTAGCTTTGATCTAGATGACCCCCCTGGGAGACTGGCTCCAGCTGTGAGCTGACTGGGTTTCGAGGTGAAAGGGTGTGGCCTGAGGAACCCCATTCCCCTACTCCTGGACAAGCTCATGCTGCACACTCAGACATAGTCTTCCTGGCAGATCCTGCCAAGAGAAGCTAGAACAAACAGGTGCTTTAAGGATCACAGCTGGATGGAACTTTCCACCAGCACAGGTCAGTGTTAAATTCAGCAAACACCTTTCCCAGGAAGGAGGTGTTAAGGACCAGTCAGGGGACAGAATGGATGACCCAAGGTATGACCCTGCCATAACACCCAGAATTTCCAGCCAATAGGAATTGCGAACAGTCTGGATAGAGCCATCTCTCTTGCCTTGCAGGTGCAAGCCCTCAGGGTGTTAAGCCTGTGCTTTTTTGCACATGATCTGGCTCCAGGTTTTAGCTTTATAGAATGAGGCTCGTGCACTTCACAATGTTTGCCTCATGCAGAAGCCAAATAGGGAAAGTGAACATTAAAAAAAATTACCTAACATCTGTTGCTGAAGTCTAGGGAGAGGGCATTAAATCCCTTATGAAACACCTGTTTGGCCACATGAAAACTGATGTGCTTAACAGAACTCACATCAGTCTGCACATCTTACATTGGCAATTAGAGTAATGAACGAGCCTGGGCCGTGGCTGCAATTGTTGATCTAATTAAGTTGGATAAACTAATTTCAACAGGAAGGCAGAGGGTAATTCATCCAGAGCAACTATACCACTAAACTTACTGAAAACCCCATAGATGAAGAAGACACTGGCTGCCTGGTGTGGTGGCCTGTGCCTGGCCTGGGTCAGCACCTGAGACAGAGCCCCATCTGGGCTTGTTTCCCTCTGGGTTGGAACAGAGGTGCATGCAGCAGGGGAGAAGGTGCCCATCAAGGTGACAGGAGGGCGGACAGGTCCAGGGCTCCCATCAGGAAACCTCACTCTTCCGTGACCCCAGCAACCATCATCTGCTTAGCCATCTGCTTCACCAACCCTCCCTTCAGGCCTCAGTCTGCTGTTCCAGAGAATGGCTCTAGTAAAGGCTGTCTTCTCCACTTAAGAGGGACAATTTTCCTTTAAAAAATTTAAAACCCTTTAATTTCTTGGGAGTAGGTGTTCATCAGATTCACATTTGCTCAAATCAGAAGTATCACTTGGAATGACAGTTGAGGCCTGGAGGGAAAGGCTGGAGTTGAACACAGTCCACTGGAGATTCCAAATCTCGAAGTCAGAAGGTGGGGCAAAAGAGACAAGCTTCAGCTCTGAGAGCCAGTCTTGCTCCCAGTGAACCCTTCTCAATCCAAGTCCCTTTTCAGAGCCAAGCATTTCTTAGATCTTAACATACACAAAAGAAAAATCAGAACATGCAAGCTGTTCCCAAAAATACCCACATGAAAATAAAGACTGCTTGGGATTTTGCCTATATGGTCTTTATCAACAATGAAGAAACTGGCTTCCACTGAAGGACTTCAATTTAGATAAATTTTTTAAAATTTTGTATCAAAGTCATCAAGGGGTGTCATCTGGTGCCCAGGAGTTTTCTTTTTAGCTTCAGTTTTCCTTCTTTTAGAAGGCTGAAATGGGCCAGGTGCAGTGGCTCATGCCTGTAATCCCAACACTTTGGGAGGCCAAGGCAGGCAGATCACCTGAGGTTGGGAGTTCAAGACCAGTCTGGCCAACATGGTGAAACCCGTCTCTATTAAAAATACAAAAATTAGCTGGACGTGGTAGCAAGTACCTGTAATCCCAGCTACTTGGGAGCTGGAACCCCAGAGGCAGGGGTTGCAGTGAGCTGAGATCATGCCATTGTACTGCAGCCTGGGCGACAGAGCAAAACTCCATCTCAAAAAAATTAAACAAAATAAAAATAAAAGGCTGAAATGCATATTCATGTCTCAAGTTATAGACCAATGCAAGGCTGTTTTTCTAGCTGCTGAAAACACTTCTGGAAAGTTGGTATACTGGTTTTAACTCCCCAGAGCATGCAATAAGAAAAAGGCAAGCCCTCGGCTGGTTATTGAGAAACTTCCTAGGTGCCCTGGATGAAGGACATTGTCAGCTTGACCATGAGTACTTCTTGTGAAGGTCTGACAGCCAGCACCTCTGTAGGAGTGTGCACTGAGAAAAGAGCTCAGTGCTAAAGCAAGACACCAGAAATTATCTGGATAGCTGTCTCCTGAAACCAATACTTTTTATTTCCTACATTTAAAAACAACTTCTTTCAATTGAAGGGAAAAAAATTTCCTCCAAGTTGAAGAGAAAAATCAAATCATGTAAGTTTAATTCTGCATCTTGAGAAGCCCAGAGAGGTTCCATGACCTACTCCAGGTCACACAACCAGCCTAAACAAGCACTCTTTCCCTGCCCTACACCCTGCTGCCTCTGTGAGCAATAAACACTTACATGTGGGTCAAACAACAGCTCAGTTATATTTATGGAACTCAGTTTATCAAAGAGCTCTACCATAGGTTTCTTTCCGCCAGAACTTAATGATCCCACTTCCCACACATCCAAATAGTCCTGTTATAAGTGTGCCTTTCTACATATTGGACCCACCCGTAATTCCCTTCTCAAGACCCTGCCAGACATTTTCCAGATGCTAGGGAGAAGCAAGGCATAAATGAGCTTGAGAAAGCTGACTGAATATAAACTTGACTCGATGCAAAACAATGCCCTGCAAAGACTTTTTCCACCATATGTAAACACCTAAAGGATTCAGAAATGTGCTTTTAGTCAATATTTAAAATCTAATCTCTTTTTATCTCTCAAGATATTCCCTTTATGCCCTAGTTGTGGATAAAAATAGATATTCAAACATGGCACATCTACACTAATGAGGCAATATGCCTGGTACACTTGAAGGATGATGTCCATCACTTGTGTTATATTGAGTTCCTGCTCGGTGCCAGGCACCGTGCTGGGCAGGGATGTTCTGCTACGTATCACAGTGGTGTGGCTTCCAGCTGACTGTGGCCCATGAAATATTAGGAAGGCTTGGTTCCTTGGCCCCTGCCTGTCTCTATGATGAGATAATAAATACAATCAACAGGTAATTAAAAACAATCCTGATGTGTTTCAGAGAGTAAGATCTTAGAGAACAGTCGGGAAGACATTACTTAGCTGCCCCCTAGTGTTCTGGAAGGATTCATAAACTGCTGACAGGTGGAAGAATGCCAAGGAAAGAGTGCTGGGTTCTAGTCTAAGCCAGTGGGTTCCCATAGCATGACCCGCAGGCCAAATCCAGCCTGCTGTCTGCTTTTATATGGCCTTAAGCTAAAAGTGATTTTTACAGTTTGAAATGGTTGGAGGAAAAAATCAAAAACAAAATATTTCATGACACAGAGAAGTCACACAAAATTCAATTTCAGGGTCCATAAATGAAGTCTGATTAGAATAAAGCCACATCCATTTGCTGATGTATTGCCCATGGCTGCTTCCTAGCTATAGTGGCAGGGCTGAATAGTTGCCAAGGTGACCATGGAGCCTGCACGACCAAATACATTTTCTATTTGGCCCCTTATAAAAAGATTTGCAGACCTCTGTTCTAGATCAAGGACCACAACCATTTGCTGTAGAACCCAGGGAATGTTCCATGGTCTCTACTCCACTGTCTCCATCTTCAAGATCCCAGATCTTCCATAAAGGGATATAGACTGGGATAAAGTTTATAAACGACTTGAGATCTTCCACCAGAATAAAGATGCTGTGTAATTCATGGAGAATGCAATTATACTGTCAAATTATTAACCATGTGATTGTCATATTAATAATAAAAATAGTAATTATATCATCCTAGATGATATTTAAACCTTCTCAGGAAAGCAAGTGGAAACTTTTGTTTCCAGGAGCCTGAAGTTCCCTCTCCTTTAATCATCTACTCCCAGGTTTTACACTTGCTTGGCAACAGGAAAATTGTGAGAATCGATGTGCGGGAATATAACAAAGTATAAAATTGTTCATTAGTCAAGGTATGTTGGATCCACAGTTGACAATTTACCATGTCAATAGAGAGAAAAACAAAGCTGAGAGGAGTCACAGATTTTGATTTTTTTAAAATCAAAATGTTGTCTTCTGTACTGTCTGGGGAGGGGAAATATCAGACTTTGGGCTATTGTGATGATGCTTTTTCTATTTATGAGAAACTTCAAGGGAAGACTGGAATTGAGATCTCAACTAATCTGACCAGAAGTTGCAATTTAGGAAATAATAGCAAAAATGAATGCTTCACCTAACCCGAGGGCCCTCTTGCATACGGGAGCCATGTCCCTGGCTCAGCCAATACCATCCCCCTCCTCCTTCCTCTTCATGAAAAGACATTGTTTTACGAATATAAATAACAGATGTGCATACCCTCCTCCCCCACATACACACAGACACAGACACACACACACACATACACACTCTCTCTCTCTCTCTCTCTCTCACACTCCTATGACAATCAGAAAAAGAAAGGGAAGTAGGAAAAACAAGATATAACATGTTGGTGATGCTTAAACCTCATCAAACTAGACTCATTTCAGGGACTAAAGGTAAAAATATACCTTCTTTGCCTAATATTAAATATATGGGGACATCTACAATCCTGTGAGCTGGCGAAGGGAAGCAAAAACCTATTTATAACCATTATCTGTTACAGTCTCTGAAGTTATGGAGGAACAGCAAATCCTAAAAAGTATCTAAAATTTAGAAACTATCAGAAGCTACTTCTCAATTTACAGGCCTTCTGTCTAAAAGCTGCTGACTTCAGAAGTACTTTATTACTAATTTCCTTTTAACAACTCATGACTAGAATCCTGGTTACTTCCCTTTGGACTTGGATTTAGGCTCAAAATCTACATGTTAGCTGTCTTTACCAGCAACTCTTATACCGTGGAAAACAATTTTGAAACTTCTGTGAGCTTTATTTACATCCTAACAAACAAACTCAGCCCTGGGAAATGGCTGTTAAAATACTATAGCACTTATTTTTATGTAGCAAATCTTTCTGGCTCTATCGGGAACAAGAGGCATCAGACCCTCGCCTTGAAAGAGCGTCCAGCTGTTCTCATGGCAGGCTGGATGGGTCCACCAGCCCTGGAAGTCTACATGCCATTCCTACCCTTTCTGCCAGAGCTCTGGAGCTTCAAATAGAAAAGAAGACAGCTAAGGGTTTGTGCTGGCCCAATTTATGGTAATACTAAAGACAAGAACAGGAAATATTATCAAGGGAGACACTCACATTGGGTTTAAGGTTATACTGAGTTACGGAAAGCACTAAAGGGATCCGATTTACATTCCCTTTCTTCCCTTTAGGATCTAGTAGAACAACCTGCCTTGATGTATAAACGATTAAGTTTAGCCTGTGGCAGTCCAGGAGCCTCCTTACCTGGAAAGTGACCCTTTGGCTCTCTTAAGAGTTGAATCAGGATAGCCCTGGCTTCCTGGAGTTCCTCCAAAGGGGACCACTGGGCACCCTTGGCACCAGGTCTTCAGGCAGCACTGGGGAGTGGAAGACTAAAGCCAGAAGCCAACATCGTCAGCAGCCTCCTGCAACTGAAACTGAGGCCCTCGAGGAGCAGGATGATGAAGGCTGCTGGTAAAGACAGCATCTGCTTCCCTTCCCAAATAACTGACTTCAGGGTTTCTCTTCCAGCCACCTCTCCAGTGGCTCTAGCTCTTAAAACTCACTTATCCAAGGAAAGAACCCTCCACAAACTCTCTCCCCAGCGTACTTACCCAGTAGAGCACATCTGTCCAGCCCTCCATGGTGATGCACTGAAACACAGTGAGCATAGCAAAGGCAAAGTTATCAAAGTTGGTGATGCCTCCATTCGGGCCGACCCAGCCACTCCTACATTCCGTGCCATTGGCAGTACACTGGCGTCCATTCCCTGAGAACGCACATGGAGCTGGGTCCTCTTCAGCTACGATATCTGCAAACACAGCAAACAGGCTGCACCACTCAGGACAGAAACATCAGGAAATCCAAGCCAGGGAAGGTGAGCATCCTTGCCAGAGCCTGGGACACCCAACCACCCCCTCTGCGATGCCTCAGGATTCTGTTCGTCCTTCAAGGTTGCCTTCAGATGCTCCCTCCTTAGTGGAATCTGCCATTTCCTCTTGTCAGAATCCATGGCTCTTTTCCTCTGCACCTGCGCTTACAGCACCCTCCTCAGGCTTAGACAGCACAATGCTGTTGGTTTGCCTCATGTTTTTACTTTGGAGGTTTCTCATCTTGTTTGCCAGGACACATTACACAGGAAATCGGGGTGGAAAGGGAGACTGAATTCTCATCTATTCTGAACACAGTTCATACTGAGAACTGGCTCGGTAAATGTGCTGGTATATTGGGCATTTTTTTTCCTATTTTGTTTTAGATTTTCCCCAAACTATGAAAGTTGCTTTGGGGAAAACCAAAAATTTTTAAAATTAAGTTAGCTATAATTCCCATTACTCACCTGAGTCAGCAAAAAAACATGTTTTGTGCATTTTTCCAATAAAAAGTTCCAATCCTATAATAGCATAGATTATGATTACAAATAATACCAAAAGGGCTATGTGAAGGAGGGGAACCATGGCTTTTATAATGGAGTTCAGGACAACTTGTAAACCTAGGAAAGACAAAAAAAAAAAATAAGTTTGTGAGCCAGGAAGGTACTCCAATGACTCATATATATAATTCCTACTCATGCCTCCTTTATTTAGAACACATAGTAATACAATTCAAAGAGGTATTTCAAAGCTTTTCATTAATATTAAGCCTGGATATGAGACAGACTGAAAAGGAACCTTCAAGATCATCTAGTCCAACTCCCTCACTAGACAGAGGGAAAAACTAAGGCCTAGGGAGGGGACTGTCCACTGTCGAAGTTCATCATTCATTTATGCATTTCTTCATCCATCTGACAAAATCTCTTAAACATCTACCATGTGGAAATCATAACGTTTGGTGCTTTGGAGCAATATGAAGATGGTTTATGTAAAATGTCTTCCCTCAAAAAATTATATTCTAAGAGACACAGAATTAAACACAAATAACTCTACCCTGGGGTAGCACACAGATGCTATATGAATATCCAACAGTTAAAATTAATAGGTGTTGGGAGCTGAGAAGGCCAAAGGGATTGTGACCAACTCAGCATTCCACTGGAGGCTATAGGATCAAACAGCAAACTGTTTATCATGAATGCCACCATGAACGCAGGATGCAGGCAAACTCACAACTGCACCTACAACCAGGTTTGCTGAGGGCAATCACTCCCTGGTGCTGTGCTCATTGAGGTTATCTACTGGGATATCTAGAGCCTATTGTCAGAAGAATGCAGTCTTGTAAGCCTGCTGTAAGTCAAGCAGCTTACCGACAACCGACAACCACTCCCCGCTCTCCCTATCTCCTTTACCCAATAAAATGCGAAAGGCTTTAAAGCTCAGGGCTCTTGTTCACTAGAAGCAAGGAGCCCCGTGACCCTTTCTTCCAAATATATGCTTTTGTCTTTGTCTTTGTCTTTATTCCCACGTTCATCATCCTTTGTTCAGATCCCCAAGGTCCATGCAGGTAACAAATAGGGATGAACAAGGTGAAGAAAGGGCCCTGAGGCAGCTTCCCTCTGGGCACAGCCCAAAGGCCAGGTGGGGTGGATTTCCACAGGTGGGCATGGGAGAGAGGCGACTTCAGGGAAGAAGAACAGAGTACCAAAAGCACAGAGGAGAGTAGCACAGCATGGGCTTGATTGGTGGTTATACAGTGGAAAAGAAAATCAGGAAAGAGAAGTAGATTGCAGCCAGGGTTGTGGGTTTCGAATCCGGGTTATGGAGCCAGACTAGACCATTGGTAAAAGGCAGTGGCTTTAGAAAGACCAACAGGACACCAGCAGGCCAGACACACAGAGAGGTAGTTCAAGAGTGCTGGAGTAGCAAGGGTGAAGATCAGGATGAGACCAGAACTCAGCAACTGAGTCAGAATGAGAGGAAGGTACCTATGGAGCACACCAGTTATTTGAGCCAGGGTCTTGAGGCAAAATCGCAGTGCCCCCAACAAAACTACGCATTTCAAAGGGAGATTCTCCAGGAATGAGGGAGGTGGGAGGGGCAGGGGGAGGGTTGAGAGTGATTTGAGCCCTGTTAAGTTTGATGTTGGTATTACATAACATTAAGGTAGACGTGTCCTGAAGCTGAAATGTGGTCTTGAGAGACAGGCACTTGAGAAATGATGATTTCTGGCCTTATGAGGTGGCTCACGCCTGCAATCCCAGCAATTTGGGAGGCCAAGGTGGGTGGATCACTTGAGGTCAGGAGTTCGAGACAAGCCTGGCCAACGTGATGAAACCCCATCTCTACCAAAAATACAAAAATTAGTTGGGTGTGGTGGTGTGCGCCTGTAATCCCAGCTACTCGGGAGGTTGAGGTCGGAGAATCACTTGAACCTGGGAGGCGGAGGTTGCAACTCCAGTCTAGGGGACAGAGCAAGACTTCGTCTCCAAAAAAAAAAAAAAAAAAAAAAAAGGAGAAAAAAAAAGAGAGAGAGAGGAAAAAAACCCGATTATTTCCTACCTTTAAAACTTTTGCTGCCATGGAGGTCTTAGCAAGGTAGGGTCTTGCTGAGTCTGAAATCCTCAGACTCAGAGACATTACTTTCAATGGCAAAAACCACAATTACTTTCACACCAACCTAATACAAGCTACCCCTGGAGTTATACTCAGTGCCACAGTGTGGGTAAGGCTACCCATCAAGCGAGAGAAAAAGAGGTCATGAAAAGAAGGATGGGGGCAGCACTCAGGATTAGGATTGGGTCTGCGGGACCAAGAGAATGAGGGAGAACGGGCAGGAACCCAGAACCTGCCCTGGAGACCAGGCCTCCTGACCCTGCATTGGTGTCCCCCATCTTCTCCATGGCCCCGTGACCTCAGCACGACTATGCTGCTCCCTCTTTTCCTTCTTACCTTCTCCTTCCCTGTCCTTCCCTGTTGTCTCTATACCTTCAAACGTTCCCTCTTCTGCTATCATCTCACTTTCCCAATACATATTCAGGAAAAAAAGAATGCAAGAAGCTGAGATGCTTACATCAGAAACCAGAATACAGCAAGCAAAGAGAAGACTTAGCAATAATGACAAACCTTTACCGTGATAAGCAGCACAGGAGGAGGCAGAGGACAGGATGGTGAGGGAAAAGCAGTAAGAGGATTTCAGACTCAGCGCGACCCTGACTTGCTACAACCTCTATTACAACTAAAACCCTGGGTGCTACACCTTTGGATATGGAAATGTCCACATGGTTTTTTCAAAAATGATCGATTAGGATGATTTTCAATATGTTTTTCCTCCTACAGGGAACACATGGAAGGAAAAAGACAACACCCGTTCCAATCCCCATGGCCAGGTTTCTATTGTTGTTTTGGTTTTCTTGAGACACCAGTAGGCCATGCAAAATCAACCCCCAGCAGTTAGCTCTTCTAAATTCCATGGCAGTAAGCTTTGCGAATATTTTTTACATTTAGAGTAAGTACTGTATTTCAGATTGGTCACATTTTAGGAGATGATAAAGTTGTATCCGACTGTGAACATGTATACTTTATTGCATCCAGCTCCTTTGTACATACTCAACATGTATGGTAGATCTCAGTGGATCTCAAGGGACTCTAGTGAAGGAGGCAGGAGTGGGAAGAACACCGGGTCAGGAATGTGGAGATCGTGAGTCTGGTTCTGTCTGGCTACTCACTAGCTGTGAGAACTTACACAAGTCACGACCTCCAACAGACCTCAGTTTCCTTGTCTAAAAGATGCAGGTAGACCAGAGGATCTTTAGGATTCTTTTCCACTTTGATAGTCTTGAACTTTGATAAATGTTTCCCTGTCCAACACAGAAGGACAGGGAAAGAGAAGGGAAGAAGTTAAACAGCAAGCAGCAAAGTGGTGCTGAGGTTACCGGGCCGTGGAGAGAATGGGGGACGTCAACACAGGGGTCAGGAGGCCTGGTCTCCAGGGCAGGCTCTGGGTTCCCGCCCATTCTCCTTCAGTCTCTTAATGTGGGTGGTTAAGAACTCCACAAATGCCTGATTCACCACCTTGTGGAATAAATTTATGTTTCACTGAATGAATATATATTTCCATACACACATGCACACAAAATTATGTCTTACAGAACAGTCTGGATTCTCTTTCGCAGGGACTAAACAATTCCAAGATAAGTGTAAACAGTCAAACATTCCTAGACATTTTTAACAACTTCGGGTACTAGAGAAGTAATCAGCAGGCCACGGCTGCCAACCAGCATTAGAAACAGCACATCCGACAACCTCTGATCCCTTCCTTCAAAAGCCTGTTTGAGTTTGATGAGAGACTGGGATGTTCCCTACCTAGATGGTTAAAAATATAAGCTCAAAAGTCCTCATACAAGACTCAGACTCACACTTTTCCCCGCTGACCTGCGGGAGAGTTAAATACAAATCTCCCTATCAAATTTCAAACAGTGATGTCTGTTGGCGAAAGGAAGAAATACAGTTTAAAACGAATTCTCAGGAATATCTAGGAGCACTGCACTAGTTGATTAGTAAAAATCTCATTAGCCAAGGAAGCAAACACAACGCTATGTGAGTTCTTGGATTTTTCACTGGCTAGAGGCTCGCACGCACACACGCGCACAGCCGTGGCCCACAAAGTCTGCATGCAACACATACCATAGACAGGCTGTCCTGTTATTTGCTCTTTGGGGGAAAAAGCTGTCGTGGTTACTTTGAAATTAGATTAAGCTGTAACAACTAAATCTGGAAGAACATGTTTGCTCACTGAACTTCTCATTTAATCGTGTTACACTTAACAGAGTCAGTCATTTCCAAGGTATTTCTGTTTTTCTCAATTGATTCCACACAGTTCTGTGGTTTTGACTTGTGCTGATCTTTTTCAATGAAAATAAATGAACCATCTGGAAAAACAAGTACACATAAAACACTACTTCCTACATTTTAAAATGTTAAATTTGGAAATTTTTTTTTTCCAGAGGATTTTTGGTGCATTCTAAGTGCCAACAAATAAAAACTTCATGAAGAACTTCTGGAGAGGCAAAAAATGTGATCTGTGTTCTTCTGATGGCTTTATGAGTTGTGAAAAACAGGCACACCCTGCAATCCTGTATTCCTGCTCAGAGGCACCAGCCCTCAGAAAGGTGTTAGGACTTCTACCCATGGAAGTGCCCAACACAGGAGTACTGTCAGGGGCAGAGCCCAGTGAGGCAACCCCAAACACCTTATGGAAGGATAAGAGGCTGCAGCTGTTGGCCAGGGCACAGACAGGGCATCTGTTCCAACTCAGGTATGATTTAACCTGGCCTGGAGGCCTGGAGCCAGAAGCACACTGGGGCCTGGCACTGAGTGGTATGGTAGGGCCTAGTGGCTAAAACTCTCTCTCTCACTGAGAGCCTCTGTGCTCCAGACATCCGTTAGGGGCTCTCCCTCCATTATCTCATTCTGTTCTCACAACAGCCTTCAAGGCACGTGCTCCTGTGCCCTGTATCCAGGTGAGACAGCTGAAGCACTCATCCCTTCCCCCAGAGCTGGCTAGCACAGTTCCTGAGAGTAGAGGAGCTAATCAGAGTTTCCAGGAGTCCATCCCTCTGGTGCTCCCCACTTGGGGAAAAAAAAAAAAAGGCAGGCAGCTGAGTCCTCCAACACCCTCATCCACAAACACACTACTTTCAGAGGGGCAAGCCTGGGAGTGGAGGAGTGGGTGGCAGCATGTTGCCAGAGAGGAAAAATAGACCGGAATTAAAGGCCTGAACCCAAGGTCTCACCCCAATGCCTTGTCTTTCTGCAAGAGAAGATTCTCTCGTCCACAAAATCACAATGACAATAACCGCCACCTGTCCCCCTCTCAGGGCTGTCAGAGGGATCCAACGTGACAGTGCAAGACAGAGTGTCCTGTCAACTGTGAAGGAGGCCACAGTCGTCCGCTGACCCCTGGCTGGCACAGAGCAACTCACCTCGAAGCACCAGTCAATGATTCTGAGACCCACCTGGAAGGAAAAACCAGCACCCTCCTGACTCTAGGAAACAATAAGTGCTTACTGGGCACTCCTGACACTAGTCGAAGTGGTCGCAACACTCGAAAGGCACGGAGGGCTTTGACATCAAAGCCTCCAGATTTGCCGCTAGAGTGGTTCCCGCCTTCTGTTTCTTTGGTTAATTGTTCCAAAATTACACTAAACAATCTGAAAGAAGAGAAAGAGAAAGAAATGTTAGAGTCTGTCACCCCAGGGAAGCGAAACAGGATGATAACCGTAGTTATTTCTGAACAAGGGCTAATTCTGAATGGCTGCTGCTTAAATCAAAGGAAGACAAAGACGAGAACTGGGCTGTGGAATTGGAATACAGATGACTCCAACTCCAGAATGACTGGGACAGGGATTAACCTCATCTGTTTTTATCGCAATGGAGCAGCAGAGAGCAAGTCTGTTCCCAAAGAAGAGGGGACTCCCTGGGAACCCAATGATGACAAATGAAACTGCTGCAAACTGAAATGACCACAGTCGTATTGGTGGCTACCATTCATGAGCACTGCACATACATTGTCGCATTAATTCTCACAAAATGTTACACAGTAGGAATTAAGAACACCATGTTACACATGAGAAAACAAACTCGATAGGAATAAGTAGCTTGTCCAAGGTCACATAACCAGCAGCAACACATGTAAAGGCAGGCCTGTGGACCCCTCTAGAACGTAGGTTCTGTAACAGCAGGGAGTTTTAGTCTGCTCTGCTCATTTGTGTATGTGGTCTATTCTAGTCTGGAGCCTATTACAGTATCTGACACAAAGGAAGTACTCCAAAAATATCTGATGAATCAATCAATGCACGACTTCAAAGTCTCACATCTTAATAGGTCATACGTAGTCAATGTAGTCACTAACACACACACCCCGACCTTCACCTTCATAGGGATATTTGGATGATGTAAATCACAGATACTAAGGAGCTGTGCAAAGGCTAAAGGCAGTTATCTAAGGTAAGGTATTAATATCATCATTCTCTCTTTTGAAATGTGAATAATATTGTACCTGGCAGCCACAATAAATTTTGTCCTAGTCTTAGAAGGTTCGGATAAAGCTCTTTTCAGGCAATCTGCTCATTTAACAGTTACTTTTGCTCTTTTAAATAAATATTCTTTGGAATTATTGCTCGTTTTTCAGAGTAAGTATAAAATTTGCCCATTTCAAACAGCATCAACTCTGGCCAATCAGATTGTGGGAATGACTGGCCCAGCAACAAAGAAAAGGTCTCCAGAGTTTAATGAGCAGACAAAGCAGAAACTGCCCCCACTGGCATGTCTCTGGACTGCCAAGACACTAAGTCCATAAAACAGGGTGGTCTGATTGCAGCCCTGACTGGGTATAGTTGTGTAGTTCCGAGGCATTGACAGATCAGTCCTTTGTTTTAGTAACAGTATATCAATTAGCAACAAACCCGGTCTCCACCTCTACAAAGCTTCAGACGGTGAGCTCTCCCTAGTTATGACTGAGGAAACAGATCAGATTTATGACAGGCTTCTCTCTCTTCAGCATAGTTTTTAAAAAATTACTGTAAATCCCTGCAGCAAGGCTAAAGTGAAAAGTCTCTCCTCCAAAACAAATTCATAGCTTCAGAAAAAACAAAGAAAAAGAAAGAAAGAAAACCTCAAACTCTTCTGCAATGTGCAAGCCACAGGAATTTTCATCCCAAAGGGTTAGCAAAGTAATTTATGCAGGTAGTGACTGAAGACTGCTTTCAAGTATCCGTGTTTTGCAACATCTACTTCACGGTCCCTTTATTCCTTGTTCTTCAGCAATGTCCTTGAAAACACATGAAAAATGTCTCTCTCTTATTACCAAAGAGCCCAAGTCAGAGAGAGAAGCAGGCTGTGTTCCCAGGCAGTGCAGGGCTGCAAGGGGCCGGGGCTGGTTTCCATTCCTAAGAGTTATGAGATATTAGGGAAGTCCCTCTCCTCCTCTGGGCCTCAGTTCTCCTCTCTGTAAAATGACAAAACTGGACTTAACGACTCAGAGAATGACGTTTCCACTCTACTATTCCGTGATTCTGTTCCTCACCACCACGCCTCTCAAAAAAAGTACCATGGGCCTGAAGAGATAAGGACAGGATGAGAAAGGAGTAACTGACTCTAGATTGTTACTAAAAGTTTACCCCAAGGTGGGAGAAAAAAGACAAGAAGCTGTCTGAACTGACTAAAGTCAGAAGCACCAGAATGAGGAGTCATGTTCTTAAAAAAGCTTAAGCAACAGAGCCTGAATGCTTGAAATATCTCTTTACTGAAAATTTAGAGGCATGGGACAAAAGCTGGCTTAGATCAAACTTTTCTCTAAAGGAATAACTTCAGCTCTGGCAGACACACTGAGTCCTCTTGTGGTCATATTAACAGTTAACATTTTAGAAATATCAATTACTTTCTTAACGTCTTGGTTATTGGGAATCTTGACAAAAGCAATAGGTCACTGTTGACTTGGAATGGAAAATCCATTGGATTGAGATACAGACTGCAGTTGGAAACTTTAGTGAGTAGGAATTTGATTCAAATGAAGACATCATAATTCTTCTTTTTCTTTTTTAAAACCTTTCTTCCGCTCTTTGACTCCAGTTTCGTGCATATTTTAGATAAAAAATAATCTGATGTTCTGAAGTTTTTCTAAGAGTCCAGTTCTGCTTCAGTTTCCTAAATTTTTTTTTTTGCTTTTTAAATCACTTTATATTGCAGTTTAATTTATCTATAATAAAACACACTCATTTAAAGTATATGATGAGTTTTGAAAAATGCATGAGCCTAAGTAACAAACACCATGATCAAGACAGAGAAGATTTCAACATTTCAAATGATTCTCTTGTGCGCCCTGCACAGCCTCGTGCAGAGCTTCCCTCGAAGCTCAGCCTTGAGTATCCAGTGATTGGCCGTTTATTGCTAGAGTTTTTTTTTCTAGAACCCATATAATGGAATCACATAGTATGTTCTCCTGGTTCATCTTCTTTTGCTCAACATAATGTTTTTGACACTCATCTGCGTTATTTTATCAGCAGTTCATTTCTTTTCGTTGTTCTGTAATATCCCACTATATAAATACACCACAATGAGTTTATCCATTCACCCGTTGAGGGATATATGGGTTGTTTCCAGTTTTTCTCTATTATGAATAAAGTTTTTTTGTGGACATGTGTTTTCATTTTTCTTGGATAAATACCTAAGAGTAGAACTGGTAATATGGTCATATGGTAAGTCTATGTTTAACACTGTAAGAAACGGGCGCATTTTTTCCAAAGTAATTATACCATTTTCCATTTCTACAAGTGGTGTATGAGAGTTCCAGTTGTTCCATATTTTGGTTAAGACTTGGTATTTTCAGTCTTTTTACATTTAGTAATACTAGTGGGTATGCAGTACTGTCACTGTAGTTTTAATTTGCATTTCTCTAATTACTAACAATGTTGAGCATCTTTTCAGATGATCCACGTATCTTCTTTTGTGAAGATCTGTTCAAATCTTTTACCTACTTGCTTATTGGGTTGTCTTCTTACTATTGGGTTGTAAGAGTTCTTTATATATTCTGAATACAAGTGTTTTGTCAGATGTATGTATTGTGAATATTTTCCCAATCTGTGCCTTGCTTTTTCATTGTCTTCACACTGTCTTTTGAAGAAAAGTTTTAAATTTTGATAAAGTCAATATTTTCAATTACTCTTTCATGACTGGAGCTTTTTGTATCCTGAGAAATCTCTGCCTACATTGAGGTCATAAAGATTTTTTCCAATATTTTCTATGAGAAATGTCATGGTTTTACACTGCTCAAAGAAATCAGAGATGACACAAACAAATGGAAAAACATACCATGTTCACAAATAGGAAGACTCAGTATCAGTTAATTAGCCCAAAACAACTTACAGATTCAATGCTATTCCTATCAAACTACCAATGACATTATTCACATAACTAGAAAAAAAAATTTTTTTAATTCATATGGAACAAAAAAGGAGCCTGGATGGCCAAGGCAATCCTAAACAAAACAACAAAGTTAGAAGGGTCACATTACCCAACTTCAAATTATACTACAGGGCTACAGTAACCAGAACAACATGGTGCTCACACAAACACAGACACACAGACCAGCAGAACATAGTAGAGAGCCCAGAAATAAGGTCCCACACCTACAACCATGTGATCTTCGACAAAGGGGATGAAAAAAAAGCAATGGGGAAAGGACTCCCCATTCAATAAAACATGCTGGGATAACTGGCAAGCCATATGCACAAGATTGAAACTGTACCTCTTTCTTATATATACAAAAATCAACTTGGATGGATTAAAGACTTAAATGTAAAACCCAAAACTATAAAAAACCCTGGAAGACAACCTAGGCAATACTATTCTGGACATAGGAATGGGCAAGGATTTCATGACGAAGATGCCAAAAGCAATCACAACAAAAGCAAAACCTGACATATGGGGCCTAATTAAACTTAAGAGCTGCTGCACAACAAAAGAAACAGGGTAAAGAGACAACCTACAGAATGAGAAAAAAAAATTGGCAAATTATGCATCTGACAAAGGTCTGATATCCCAACATCTATAAGGAACTCAAACAACTTCACAAGAAAAAAGGAAACTCCCATTAAAAAGTCAGCAAAGGACACAAAGAGATACTATTCAAAAGACATACATGTGGTCAAGAAGCCTATGAAAAAAAGTTCCGTATTACTGATCGTCAGATAAGTGCAAATCAAAACCACAATGAGATAACATTTCACACCAGTTAAAATGGCTACTCTTAAAAAGTCAGAAGATAACAGATGCTGGCGAGGTTGCAGAGGAAAAGGAATGCTTATACACTGTTGGTGGGAGTGTAAATTAGTTCAACCATTGTGGAAAGCAGCGTGGCAATTCCTCAAAGAGCTAACAACAGAACTACCATTTGACCCAGAAATCCCATTACTTGGTATACACCCAGAGAAAAATAAACCATTCTACCATAAAGGCACATGCATGTGAATGTTCGCTGTGGCACTATTCACAATAGCAAAGACATGGAATCAACCTACATGCCCATCAATACAGACTGGACAAGGAAAATGTGAACAACTACACCAAGGAATACTATGCAGTCATAAAAAAGAACAAGATCATTTCTTTTGTGGGCACATGGATGGAGCTGGAAGCCATTATCCTTAGCAAACTAATACTGGAACAAAAAAACAAATACCACATGTTCTCACTTACAAGTGGGAGCTAAATGATGAGAGCACATGGACACAAAGGCCGTTATCCTTTCTTTGTGATAATGATTTTAATAAGGTTTAAATCTAGGTTTACCTAGGTTTAAATCTAGCAACTTGCCATTTGTTTTCTATTTGTCCTGTCCTTTGTTCCTTTTTTCTTCTTCCCTGCCTGTTTTGGATTGAGGGTTTTAAAAAATTCCATTTAATCTCTACTATAGGCTTCTTAGATATACCCGGGATTTTTTTTTTTTTTTTTTTAGTGGCTTCTCTAAGGCAAGTGTCAATAAATATTTTCTATAAAGTGCCACATAGTAAATATTTTAGAATCTGCAGGCCATAGGGTTTGTCACAACTACCCAACTTTGCCATTATAACACCAAATAGCCATAGACATGACTGAATGTGGCTGAATTACAATGAAACTTTTTTGCCAAAGCAGGCAGTCAATAAAATACTTTGTCAATGGTGGGGGAAAAAAGGCTCAAACTAGATTTGGTCTACAGGTTGTAGTTTGCCAGTCCATATTCTAGGGTTTACAATATACATCTTGAAGGTATTACAGTCTATCTTCAGATAATATTTAATCATTCCAACTACCGTATAAGTATATGACAAGACCATATGGCTATTTCCCTGTTCCTGTCCTTCATGCTACCATTGTCATGTACTTTATTTCTGTAGAAGATATAGGCACCACAATACATTGTTATTATTTTTGCTTTAAATAATTACCTTTAAAGAAATTTTTTAATGAGGGGAAAAATGTCTGTATATGTACCCACGTATTTACCCTTTCTGGCACTCTTCATTCTTTCTGTGTAGATCCACTTTTCTACCTCGTGTCATTTTCCTTCGGCCCTGAGGAACTGTCTTTAACACTGATTGAGGTACAGGCCTATTAGTCATTAATTCTGAAACTCCGGCATGTCTGAAAAAGTTTTTATTTTGACTTTAACTCTGAAAGACATTTTACTGGTGAGAATCCTAGGTTGACATTTTCCCCCAGTACTTTAAAGATGCCTCTCTATTGTCTTGGCTTGCAGAGCTGTTGACAAATTAGTCTGAGACTTTTTTCTCTGTTTTAAGGTTTTCTCCTTATCTTTGGTTTTTAACAATTTGATTACAATTATGATGTGCCTTGGTGTAGCTTTCTTCGTGTTTATTTTGCTCAGGGTTTGCTGAGCTTCTTGTGAGTTTAGTTTTTCATCACATTTGGAAACTCTGGAGACGTTTCTTCAAATATTTTTTTCTGTCTCTTCTTTCTCTCCTCTCCTTCTGAGACCCCAAATATACACATGTTAGACCACTTGATATTCCCCCACAGGTCACCGAGGTGGTATTCATTTTCTCCTCAATCATTATTCTTCATGTTATTGCTATATGTTCAAATTCCCTGATATTTTTTCCTTCTCTAGTGTCTAAGCTGAGGTTAAGCTCATCCAGAGAATTTTTCATTTTGGATATATTTTTCATCTCTTAAAGTTCCATTTTTAAAATATTGTCTCATCTTTCCTTACTATAATCATGTATCCCTTTAAGTCCATAAATATATGTATAATAGTAGTTTTTACAGTTTTGTGAAGTCCTTCTCTAATTCCATCACCTCTGTCATTTCAGGATCTGTTTCTACTGATGGAGTTTCCTCCTGGTTATGGGTTACATTCCTTCATACGTTCCGTGTCTGGATTTTGTTGTCTTCCTTTAAACAATGTTGAGTTGTCTTCTGGCAGGCAGTTCAGTTACTGTATCAGTTTCCTTTTCTTTTTTTCTGAAACAGAGTCTCACTCTGTCACCCAGGTTGGAGTGCAGTGGCACGATTTTGGCTCACTGCAACCTCTGCCTCCCAGGTTTAGGCAATTCTCCTGCCTCAGCCTCCCATGTAGCTGGGATTACAGGCACGCACCACCACACCCAGATAATTTTTGCATTTTTAGTAGAGATGGGGTTTCACCATGCTGGTCACGGCTGGTCTTGAACTCCTGACCTCAGGTGATCCACCCACCTCGGCCTCCCAAGGTGCTGGGATTACAGGCATGAGCCACCATGCCTGGCCTAGTTTGCTTCTTTTCAGACTTCTTTTCAAACATTGTAAGCAAGGGTTTCAGGTAGTCTCTGTACTCTAGAGTAGCGATTGGCAAACTTTTTCTGTAAAGGGCCAGATAGTAAATATTTAAATATCTTAGGTTTTGTGGACCTAAACTACTCAAACTGAACTATGTAAACAAATGAGCATGCCCATGTTACAATAAAACTTTATTTATAAAAATAGGTGGCAGGCTAGATGGGCTAGGAGTTGGCCCATTGACCACAGTTTGCCAGCACCTGCTCTAGAACCAGTTTAGCACTACTACTAATGGCCCTGTGGGGTCTCTACTGACCGTCCAGGGTGTTCAATGAGGTCTTTCCACCCTAATTAGTCAGAATTTGAACGCCTTCCAGTCCTTTGTGAGCCCTGGTTATTATTCATTTTACAGCTCCCTGATCTTTCTCTTTTCCCTAGTAGTGGTCTTTCCTGGCCTCATGGACTCATAACTCCGTGTAGGTGTAGCTTAGCCCTCAGCCAAAACTGAAGAGGACTCTAAGGCATATTTATGAAGCTCTTTCTCTAAATAGCTCCCGCCCTTCCCATATTCTGCCTCCCCAAACTCTCGTCTCTGTCTCCTTAACTCAATAAGACCACCATGCTCCACTTGGTTCCCTATCCTTGTGCTGTGCTGTAGTGTAAAAAATGTCTCCAGGCAGAAATCTGAGGTGATCATAGCATGGTGATGAAAGAAATGGGGCTAAGCATCTCCATTCCCAGCTGAATGAAAACTCCAGTGGCAGAAGAGGCACAGCCAGATTATCCCAGAACCAACATACCTGCAAGGCTCCCGCCTGCCATTCCTTGACAGAGTCCACCAAATACAGGAAAGTATGGCACATATCTGCCACCTGTTCATTTTGGTGCACTTCTTTTGCAATGATGCCTTAAATGCCAATGTGCTGTGGGGGTTTTGCAAAAGCTAACTTGTTTCCCACAAGTCTAACTGTCCCACGGGGCAATCAGGATCTCATATTAACTTCCTAGGTTGAAAGGACCTAGGAAGGCCCACAACCAATTCCACTCTCCCAATACCCAGCAGAATTCGTCTCCAATGAAAAGGCAAAAGATTCATGATAAAAGGATAATCCACAAGAAAAATCACCTTGCTCAACTGCAAAAGGCAGTTCACTGAAGTCATGAAGATGAAAACAGAGAGGCTATTTAAAAACCTCTCTTTACAGAAACATAATTTTAGGAGCAACTCACTTTACAGCTAGCATAACTAAGACTGGGAAAAAGGATATATCTTATCTTCCTATATGGGTATTTGGTCCAAAGACCCAGCATTCCTGTAATGTGGATTCATTTTTCTCTTCCTGGCAGCATTTCCAGGTGTGGAAGGACTAAAATAACACAGGCCACTATTTTTTATTTCAACATTCTTCTTTAACTAAAACTACTGATGTCTTCTTCCTGCAACAGGATTTTGGTGGAACACCTGCTTCTCTGCATTTTCTAGCTTATTTCATTTTATGCCAGATACATGACATTATCCAGACACTTGTTTCGTTATTTAAAATGGAATTGTAGTATGCCAGAGTTTCTCCCACAAGTCAGCAAAAAAAAAAAAAAAGGAAGAAAGAAAATTAATAGCTTTGCTCAAGGGATGTTAAAGAGCAGAGTACCTCACTGCTATGAAGGTTTTATTACTTTTTACTTTTTTTAACTTAACATTGGCACTAAGTATTAAAAGCTCTACTCACTTGACTCTAATCACCAACAGGATTGGTCTATTTCTGGAGATCCAAGACCCTGTTAGGTAAAGCCTCACACATTAGGAGCTTACACTCCCATCTATAACATGTTACTAAAAAGGGGAGTAACAACGAGAGAATTTCAAACTAGTCTCTGCCAAGAGATTGACAGCAGCATCATCAGCCTTAAAAGAACTTCTGAGAGGTTCTGGTGCAACAGCTGGCATACAAGAGCAACAACGTTCCCTAAAAAGACTGTTTTGTTACCGTCCCCCCAACCTCCACCTCCCATTTTCCATTTTCCAAATCAACATTTCCCCAAAGTAAAAGGGACTTACCCTACTATTACTATAACAAAATCCAGTAAATTCCATCCATTCCTAACATAAGCATTAGGATGTAGCAATAATCCATACGCTATAATCTTCAAAAATGTCTCGACTGTAAAAATAATCAGGAAGGCATATTCTACTTTTTCCTGTGAAGAAAAACAAAGAAACATACCAAAAAAGTAGGGGCAGGGGAGGAAGAGGAGACAGAAAAAGGAAGAGAGATTAGAATCAACAACTTAGACATATAAGCATTTTATTATGAGAAATGGAACAATTATACTGCCCCTGGGCCGGGAAGGCATTTACATTCTAACACTGAATTTCTCATAAGCAACTACGTGTGCAACACTTTTCATTCCAGACTGCATGACTGCATTTTGCCACCTGCCCCAATGCGTGTGTGATGAGTCTGCTTAGGACATAACGGGCATGTTTGTTATTTGCACACATTTGCAAAACGCAGCATGCTCTCCTCCTGAGGTTGCCAAATCAGGCCCAGAAAAGCACAAGGGCACAACAAAGATTCCAATGGTGGCTTTGAACAGAAGAAATTCATCCTCCGGAAGAAATGAAGATGCATCTGTTTTGACCCTCTCTTCTTCTTGGGTTTATGTCTGAGTTCGAAGTCAGAGTCAGCTTTGTCCCTGAGTAGCAAGGTGACCCTGAGCAAGTCCTTCCCCTCCTCTGGGCATGTTTCTGCATCTGCACAATAAGGGAAGTGAATTCAGGATGGCAAACACCCTGCCTGCTTATTGGCATGCCGCCTCTCCTGGCTGAACTTGTGACAGGTCACCATGCCCTTTCCCAGGAAACCTAGGCAGAGCCTCTGACCTTTTCTCTTGTATCCGCCCCAGCAGCCATGCCCATCTGACTGCCACAGACCTCACAGGTGCCACTCATGGGCTAAATGACTCTTAGAACCTTTCCAGTTCCAACCCATGCAACTCCATGAGCTGTGGAAAATATATCAATCAGCAAGTCTAAAAACTTTGACTCTTTCCTTTTTTTTTTTTTTTTTTTTTTTTTTTTGAGACGGAGTCTTGCTCTGTCGCCCAGGCTGGAGTGCAGTGGCCGGATCTCAGCTCACTGCAAGCTCCGCCTCCCAGGTTCACACCATTCTCCTGCCTCAGCCTCCGGAGTAGCTGGGACTACAGGCGCCCGCCACCTCGCCCGGCTAGTTTTTTGTATTTTTAGTAGAGACGGGGTTTCACCGTGTTAGCCAGGATGGTCTCGATCTCCTGACCCTCGTGATCCGCTCGTCTCGGCCTCCCAAAGTGCTGGGATTACAGGCTTGAGCCACCGCGCCCGGCCTCGACTCTTTCCTCTTTTATAAATGTTTTCTTTATGCAGCTTCAGTTTCAATAGAAACATGGACCGACAGAGATGTGGGCAATTAACTTTACAAGAAGCATTCCCCGTATGAAGCTATTTAAATAACAAAGTATCATCAGCAACTGTAACTTTTCAATATGAACTATAGAGTCCTACACTACTATGAGCGGGACCTGAAAAGTTACCAATACCTTAGAGAAATGCAGGTCATGAAATTCACTCATTAAAATGCCTAGTGCAAGAGGTCAAAATAAATTAGGCTCAGGAAACACTTACATGAACACCACTTCTAAATGACAGGCACCATACCAGGAGCCAGAAAAATGTCCCCACCATGGTACCTGTCATTTATTCTGTTGGTGTGGGGGAGGTGTGAGGAGGGGGAAGTTTTGAATGTAGACACAGAGAATTTCTCAAGAGTCACAAAAGTAGTAACTGACGAGAGCGATTCTAGATCTTCAGCCCTCCGATCAGGCCACCCCCTCCTTTTCACAACTGATTCCAGGGGGGACAAAAGCACTTTGCTGTGTTATATGTTATCACTATTACAGACTTATTTTTATGCAATAGGCAAATGTGTATTTTTAAAGAAATTGTACGTTTCTGAAGAGAACACTTTTTATTCAGAAACATTTTTAAAAACACAAATTTTAGGATGATTCCCATAAGTCTGACCCTTCGAGGAACTGTCACCTGTTAAATGTTTGCTTGCAGTATCCCCAGCACCCTTGTGCATTTAAATGGGAGCCTCGCCTGTGTCGCCCCTGGGCTCTGGCTGTCTGCTGCCAGAATGGCTGCCCCTCTGTCACCGGCCGTGCCAGGCAGAACTTCCCTTTGTCGTGCCACAGGTATCCTCCCTCTTGACCACCAGGGGGACAATGCAGCCATGGCCATGCATCCCAGCCTTTGCCCCCATTCTCCACTCTTCACTGGTCATATAACAGGGCTTCCTCTCAAGGACAGGGCTGTTGTGATTCCTGTCATTTCTAAACACTTGCCCTCCAGAGCTCCCTTTGCTCCTCAGAACACCATTACAACAGTCTAGTGAACGAATTGTGTGTGTGTGTGTGTTCTGAGAGTTAGCCAGCATCAGTGTGTTTATAATTTAATTTAGAAAGCCTAGCTCATCTCAACCTACTATACTCATGCCCCCTCTAGACCTTCAGACCAGTCCTGTTCTCAGCCAGGCTCATTCCATGCCCCCGTGCCTTCTTCCCCCATGCCCTTCATACAGCTACATGAGATGCTACGCTCAGAGCTACAAGGATGCCCTTCCTTGCTTACTGTCCAGATTCCCCATTGCCCCGTTCCCTGCCATATCCCCCAAGGGAGTGCTCGCTCGGGAGGCATGCGTGGCTGTTGGAGGAATGATCGCACACTCATGCCACTGGTATTCTGAGCAGAGACCAGCGTTGCCACTGGATAGAGGGAAAGATACAGGAAGGCCTCAATGAAGCCATAACATTAACTCTGAAAGCTCAAAGAAAAAGGAACTCTGTTACTTTAACCAGAGGCAAAAATCCCTGAAAATGCCAACCCACTGTGCTCACATCAGACCCTGACCACCAAATGCAGACTGTCAATATGTTTGAGACTTAAGAGTTCTAAGGGAACCAGAGAAGCTAAAAACAGCACACTGATTTTACAATTCATCCCTTTTTATCCTTGCTGCTTTATTTACTAGGCCAGACAGAGAAAAAAAAGCTTTTGCTGCCATCAATATTCATAGCAGTTACATCCCTACGTCAAGACAGCACACTATACTTCAGAGCAGAAAAACAAAGCAGAGAACAGACAGTACACCTCCCAAACAGAGCTGGTTTTACCTCTTTGACTTTTATTTAGAAGTAATTTTGCCACAATAACACAAGGGCCATTAGTATAAATGAATCGTTAAACGTTCTTTTTCCTTCTCCTTTGCCCTCTCCCTGCTTTTTAAATAATTTGGTTTCTCTTTCCAAAATCCTTAGTGAATTATTTGATGGGATTCTTTATAAGAAATACAAACTTCCTTTAATACAATTCTTTATTACAGAGATTCTACCATGATGCCAACTGAACAATCGCAGCCTGGAGAGCAGGCAGACCAGTTTATCCAGAAGCCAGTGTCATCCTGGTCCTCAATCCTGCCACTAAAAAGGAATCCTATGAAACAGGTATACCTCCACATTCAACAAACGAAGTATTATTTTTAAATATTGCAAAACGTCGTTGAGGAGAAGTGGGATAATTACTTGCTTTACAAAAGGATTGTTCATTTGAGAAAAGAATGTTGAATTAACAATTTGAAAAGGAAGCCAACAAGAAAGACAGGTTCCTAACCAGGCAAGGCGGGACTGTGGGCCCAGCCAAAGCAGCTGGGTGAGAGGTAACATACAGAAGACACTGAGGTCTGTGGCCACGATGGATGGAAGCACAGAGGAAGAAAGACTGGGATGGCGGAAGAAGGGGCCAGCAGGAACCCTCTAGAACCAGACATGAAATGAGGCACCCCTGGTATAAAAGGCCTGAGCAGGAGCTGTACCTTAACAGCCCTTCCCCAGGTAAACGAAAAGAGTAAATGATTCCTACATCTCATCCCCTCTGTGTGCCAGGCAGAGTCACGCCTGTGGCACTCAGTCACCCACCAGCAGAGATTTCTTCTCCCTGGCAGGAGATCCTGAGTGGGCAGGGCCAGTCAAACCTTCCTTTAGAAAACAATGTCCAGAAACTACCCTATACATGGACAGAAGTCCCCCCCACCGCCCCCACCCCCAGCCAAAACTCAAGCCACTAGAGAAACAAAGGCTCAATTCTACTTCTAAAACCTGATGTATCTTCTTCAAACAGTGAAATTTCACCAACAGGACAGGCTCTAAACCAATAGTCTCTAAACTAGTTAATAATCTCCAAACCAGTTAATGCTATACAGAATCTTGAGAAACAGAAACTCAACTAGCAAGAGGTGGGAGATGCCAGAATCCTTCATTAGACTTGGTACTCTCCTATTTCAAGAATCCTCTTATTAGCGCTGCGGTATGAATGCTTGTCTATCAGTCTATCTGTCCATCCCTGAGCACCTGCATCCTCCTCAGCAAAGCCAGAACTCTGTCTTCACAGAGCTCCCAAGCTGCTGTCAAAAGGTGAATGGAGGCTTGATGCAGCCAGGTACGAGTCACTTCTCGGTTTTGCTCTTCCACCCACGTGGCCCAAGGCTTTGGGAAGGCTTTCTGGCTTACACTCCGCCAGAAGTCCCCGTCTCCCACTGACACCTTCCATCCCTTCTGTGCCCTGCAGTCCTGGATTCGCTATTGAAAGGGGCCCTCTCTGTCTTTAACTGTAGCGTCAGACATATGTAAGGTACTCATAAGTGCTACTAGAAAGCAGACAAGAAAAAAAAATGGAAGGAATAAAGCTACAGATCTAGACATGTAGGGGCTATTACAGCATGAGGTTTTATGATCCTAGCATATGTATTTAAAAAAACACACACAGGATACGTAGGATACTAAGTTACCATAAACCCTTTTTAGAACAAGCCTGAGATAAAGAGTCAAACTGCTGAGACAACAGCTGATCTCAACATCTCACCTGGCCTCCCCTGCTATCCCAACCTGCAGCTCCTTGGTTAAGGACCTCATCCTTTCATCCTTGCCTAGATTCCTCTTCCAACTTTCCCACCTCTCCTCTGTCAGAGTGCTTCACTCCAAGTCGTGGGCCAACCTGCTCCCTCCCACACATGCCAGCCGCCTTCCCACCTCCACGTCTTTGCCCTCCCTGCTTTACCCACCGAGAGTGCCTGCCCCATGGACATGAACTTCCCTCTTTAGATGAATGAGCATAGAGCTCTGTGATACAGGGCCAAAAACACACCCAGTGGGGTTGAATGCAAGGAACACAGGGCCTGGAGCCATATATCTGATTTCTGCTAGTCCTGGCTCAGCCACTGATTCATGCTGTGGCCCTGGGCCACGGTGGAACCATTCCACATCCTGTTCCCTTCTTTCTGAAAAAGTCTCGCCATTCCTCTTTCTCATTAGACTAGGCTCTGCTTGCCCTTCAAGGCTCAGCTTAAATGACATTTCCTCAGCAAAACCTTTACTGACCTCCCAGAGAAAATTAGAGCCTGCTGTTACATGCTGTCAAAGCCCATTATACTTCTTCACAGTCCTAATTCACAATAGAAATTTAAATTTTAAAAAATTACCTCTTTAACAGAAAGCCAAGAAATAAATCCAGGCATTTATGGTCAACTGATCTTTGACAGAGGTGCCAAGAACACAGAGTGGGGAAAGGACAGTCTCTTCAATAACCAGTATGGTAAAACTGGACATCCATATGCAGAGGAATGGAATCAGACCCTTATCTCACCCCATATACAAAAATCAGCTCAAAATACATCAAAGACTTAAACATTAAGACCTAAAACAGTGAAAGTACTACAGAAAAACACAGAGTAAAAGCTTCTTGACATTAAGGCAAAGATTTTTGAGATATGAGTCTGTAAGCACAGGCAACATAAGCAAAAATAAACAAATGGGACTGCATCGAACTAAAACGCTTACACACGACAAAGGGAAAACCCTCAGAATAAAGAGACAACCTATGAAATGGGAGAAAAGATTTTTAAGCCATTCATCTGATAAAGGGTTAATATCAAAAATAGATAAGGAACTCAAACAACTCAATAGAAAGAAAACAACCTGATTTTAAAACAGGCAAAGGGCCTGAAAGGACATTTCTCAAAAGACACACGAATAGCCAACAGATACATGAAAAACTGCTCACCATCACTAATCATCAAGGAAATATAAATGAAAACCACAATGAGCCATCACCTCACATCCGTCAGAATGGCTATTGTCAAAAAGCCAAGTGATAAGTGTTGGCAAAGATACGGAGAAGAGGGAAGCTTTGCACACTGTTGATAGGAGTGTAAATTAGTACTGCCACTATGGAAAACAGTTACAGAAGGTCCTCAAAAAATTAAGAGTGGAATTACCATATAATGCAGTGATTCTACTTCTGGGAATGTATACACAAAGGAAATGAAATCAGTATGTCAAAGAACTGTCTGCCACGCCCATGTTCTTCGTAACATTATTCACAATAGCTAAGACATGGAATTAACCTCTATGTTCATCAATGGATGAATGGGTAAAGAAAATGTGGTACAGATACACGATGAAATACTATTCAGCCTTTAAAAAGAAGGAGATCTTGTCATTTGCAATAACATGGGTGAACCTAGAGGACACGACACTCAGCTAAATAAGCCAGGCACGGAAAGGCAAATACTGCATGATCTCAATTATATGAGGAGTCTTAAAAAACTGAACTCACAGCAGCAGAGAGAAGAACGATGATCTCCAGAGGTGGGGGTCAGGGAGACTGGGGAGGTGCTGATCAACATATGCAAAATTTCAAAGTATACAAAAGTTACAAAGAGTAAGTTCGGGAGATCTATTGTACAACATAGTGGCTATAGTTACAACAATGTATTGCATACTTGAAAATTGCTAAGACTATATTTTAAATTTTCTCGCCACAAAAAAATAAGCATGTGAGGTAACAGATATGTTAATGAGTTTAATTTAGCCATTCCGCAGTGGATGCGTATATCAAAACATCATGTTGTACACCCTAATTATGTAGCTATTTGTCAATTTTTAAAAATTACCTCTTTAATATTTGTCTCCCCCAATAAATTATCATTGCTTTAAAGCCAGAGATCATTTCTATTTCATGCATCATTGCATTCCCAAGGCCTGTCACAAAAATAGATATTCAGCACTTATAAATGAATACATAAATGGGCAAAATGAGAGGTTTGGACCAACTATTATTAAATGTCCCTTCCCACTAAGAAGTTCTATGATACCAGGGCCCCCTGGTTTTGCTCTGTTCCAGGAAAACGTCCATGAGTGCATGTCAGGGAAAGGCTCAGCACAGCCACCTGCTCCCTCATCATGGCCCTCCCTGCTCCAGGCAGGGTGTTCCATCCAGAAGAGGAGCCCGCACAAAGGCAAGCTGTGCAGGGCGGTCCACGTGGCTGGAGCACACGGTATGAGGACAGGTGGGAAGGGGAGGGAGAGGCCACAGGGACACAGTGGCGGGCAGACACAAAGGGCCCCAGGTGCCACGGTATGGGGTGTGGTCTCCGTTTCTCTTGTGTGAAATGAACAGACTAAATCAGACGATCTCTTCCAGCTGGAAAACAACAATTGTCTGTGACCTGGTGAGCAAAGTCTCCAAGCATAGGCTTCACAGGGAGGCCCTGGGAGGGCCCAGAGACCCCAGGTAAGAGCTGGCCAAGCAAGAGCAGCAAGAACCGAGAGCAATGGCTGCCTTTTCAAGTGGCTGGGTCACTTGAGGCCATCGTGCATGTTCAGGCTGGGCTTGCTGAGACACCCTCCCACTCACGACCCTACACATTTCAGGAGGTGACCCCGGGGAGCCGCACTGCTATCACACAACTTCCACAAGCTGATTCAACCTCTAGTAAAACTTTGGTGGGTAAACCACAGGAGGCTGGTGGGCAGGCAGGCCTCGGCTCAGAGACGCTAGGCTGTAAATGGAGCTCATTTTTTTCCCCTGCAGGTATTAATGAAGTATGCACTTAGAGGAACTCCGATGGGTACTTTAGCACCACATTTACATGAAGAAATTGGCTACAATAGTCAGTTTGCCTTCATCTTTCTTCACCTTTGGTTTAAAAGTACAGATTTTATGTGACATTTGTGTCCCCCGAGTCTAAAGCTAGTCTCGACAGCTGTGATGCCCTGTTTGAGACATTTACCCCTCCTGATCCCCAGTTCTTTCATCCATAAAACAGGGACAATCATGCTTGCTTTGCCTTGCCCACCAGTGTTATGGTAAAAGCCAGATTAAGTAACAAGTTGGCTAGAGCTGTGCAAACTATAAAGCACCTCACAATGGAAGGCTCGCCCTGACCGAGGACAGGCGAGACAGCTCCCCAGCCTGTGGGAAGTGTGAATATACTTCTCCCTGTGGATGCAGACTCTCTGAAGAGGTTTCTCCCGAGATCCCACAACAGTTCAGTGACCCCACAATCACCCAGATGGGGCAAGGCCCCTGCCCAAGACGCTGTCTAGAACGCCCAGGGATGACAAATGGAGGTGGCCAGCAGGGTGACCTAGTGGACCACTCTATGGAGCCCAGCTTCAAGGACACGCAGTCTGTGGAAAGAGGGCAGCAGCATGTCTGGGGCGGCAGAGGCCGGCGGGGAGCTCTCCTCCTCACCGGCACAGCAAAAGCAGCTTCTGCTTTGCTGCGAAGATTACAACAGTTAGCCTGGATGGGGCGGTAACGAGGGCCTTGCCACCCAGCAAAACTCCAAGTGTAACAGCACCCTGACCTTCCCCCAGGAACTGCTCCATTCCTGCTCTCATCCCAGGGGCAATAAGAGTTGGCGTGCAGCCAAGGTTATCGGTTCGAGGCTAGGCATATGCTCCAACCCACACCAACCAGGTCCAAAGAGAGCGAGTCTGGGGGTTTTCCCTGCAGTAACTAGGTAGGAAGTTCTTTCATTGGCGGGATTCAGCCCTAAGAGGCCACAAGCCTAGAGTTGCCAGGGGTACATAGGGATGAAGAGCTAACACCCACCAAAGAAAGCCAAGCCAAAAAATGAAGAGAAAGTGAAAGAGAAAGCCAGCCAGCCAGCCAGCCAGCGAAACTCAGAAGCACGCACCTGGCCCCAAGGCCACAGTATGCATCCCTGGATCAAGTTGGGCCTGAAGTCAAAAATTCCCTTCCCTTCCCTCCCCGTTTGGGCTTTTCAGTTATAAAAGTCACCAAATTAAGTCAGTTTGGGTTCAGTTTTTGTCACCTGCAAATGAAGGAGTCCTAACTAAATATTAATACAATGGGCTGTAGGATCACTCCACATCTCTACAATGCTGAGGTATCTGAGAGAGAGAATCTTCAGTAGCTCCTCATTTCTCAAGAGACAACATCTCTGAGGACTCCCTGTGACCCACAGGCTCAGCGGCACTTCCCTATACACAGGGTCTCCGAGCCCTGTAAGTCACTGCCTCCGGGAATTCATCTAGGCTCAGCTTTCCAAATTCCCTCCTTCAGTCTTGTCCGTTCTCTGGTGCCATGTTCAATTTCAACTGGTTTCCTGTGCTGTGCACACTCTTGTAAACTTGACGCTTCAGACTTGCCTTGCTTCCCATCCTGCACATCCCAGGGACATGGACTCTGAGCTCCCTTGGCAGAGGGTACATTCTATGCTTGGCAGCCTCCCACTTCTGCACCCAGCTTCACCTCTAAGGCACAGCCCACCTTCCACCCCATCTCACCTGGCAGTTCAGGGACCCTATTTCAGTTTAATTCAATACCACTCACTGGGTATCTGCTCCATACCAGGCATGATCGTGAGCACTGGGGATTCAAAGATTGTTAAAACACTGTTCATGTCCTCAAGGAGGATGACAGATAATACATAAACATTTCAGGACAGCAGACAAGAATCCAAGCTCAAGCAGAGTACTAGGAGTCTCCTCTGAGGTGGAGAAGATGGAGCAGCTAATTGTGTCCGGAGCATTTGGGAAGGCTTCTTGAGAAGTACAGGGCTGCATCACATCTAAATTCCTCCATCTGGCATCCCCGAGGACCTCTGCAATCTGTCTACACTCAAACTACCAACAACCAACTGACGTCTGCCATGGCTCCAGCAAGGACAGGGCCCCTGCCCCGCCTAATACTCCTTCCTCTTCCACGTGCCTCTAGTCCCTCAGCTCCCACAGCCTCCTGCATAGCTGCATACTCACTGGAAGGTATTGTCTTCACATCTGCTCTTCTCCAAGACAGAAAGCACTTCTGTTTGCCTAAATCCCGCTTCACCCTTTAAGGGAAGACTAAGGAGTTTCATTTCGTCTGAGCATCATTTCCCTCCAGCTTTTGAAAGCCTAATGTACTCAGGATGAACCAATGACCATCACATGCGTGCTGCTTCTGCTCCCCATCCCCTCACCATAGCAGACCTTCCCACTGGTCATCAGACAGCACTCTCTCCCTCCTGGCACCCTGAGGCAGTGTCACATGTTGCGCCAGTCAGGCATCACCCACTGGGTGGAGTTGGCATCCAAGTTGAAACTGTTTGCCATCCAGAGCTAAAAATTATATCACATGTTTTGACATGTAATCATGAAAGTAAATCATATCAACAAACAATTGAGCGCCAACCAACTAAGTACAAGAGCAGAGAAGGGTTGGGAAGGTGAACCTATTGAGACATTGTCATATATCATTTGCAGTTTGTCAGTGCCTTAAGGACAAAAACCATTCCATCTACCTCTGCAGAATCCCCTCACAGTACCAAAGCAGAGAACTGGGTACTTCGCCTCGCTAGATTCCAAAAGAAAAACAGCACCACGATCTCAGGCTACATTTCTCAGCACCTGGGCCGGCAATCTTGTCTTAGTTGTCATACTCAGGCCAGAATCCCATTCACCCCATCCTAGTTGGCACTGCAGAGTTATGTTTTCTTTCTAAACCATGTCAGGCCTTTGCATCCCATCCCAATGGCTCAGGTAAAATTGGATGTCAATGTGAATATGCCCTACACGGGCTGATCAAAGTCATGCACTGTCTCCCTGGGAATCTATGGAGTTCAGGTCAACCCTCCAATATGTCTACCTCCTTTGTCAAAAAGTAAGAAATGATGGCTGGGCACAGTGGCTCACGCCTGTAATTCCAGCACTTTGGGAGGCCGAGGCAGACGGATCACCTGAGGTCAGGAGTTCAAGACCAGCCTGGCCAACATGGTGAAACCTGTCTCTACTAAAAATACAAAAATTAGCTGAGCATGGTGGCACAAGCCTGTGATCCCAGTTACTCAGGAGGCTGAGGCATGAGAATTGTTTGAACCCAGGAGGCAGAGGTTGCAGTGCACTGAGATCGCACCACTGCACTCCAGCCTGGGCAACAGAGTGAGACTCTGTGTCAAGAAAAAAATAATAATAATAAAGTAAGAAATGAGTGAACATTTCAAAATGGCAGGAACTGGTAAGTTTAAAATTGAACATTTTCATTTTTACAAGAAAGCAGTCATTCCTTTTCTCCGTTAACAGAGATAAAGAAAAGCTTTTCAAATCTGTATACGATTAATTTGATTGACGTCTGAGTTAAAAATGAAACCTCGGTCGGGCACGGTGGCTCACACCTGTAATCCCAGCACTTTGGGAGGCCAAGGTGGGTGGATCACGAGGTCAGGAGATCGAGATCATCCTGGTTAACATGGTGAAATCCCATCTCTACTAAAAACACAAAAAATTAGCTGGGCGTGGTGGCAGGCACCTGTAGTCCCAGCTACTCGGGCGGCTGAGGCAGGAGAATCACTTGAACCCAGGAGGCGGAAGCTGCAGTGAGCCAAGAGTGCACCACTGCACTCCAGCCTGGGTGACAGAGCGAGAATCCATCTCCAAAAAAAAAAGAGAAATCTCATTTCCCTGTTGCTCAGTCACATTCCTGTAAACACACTACTTGCCTGGCTGGACACAGTTACCACTTTCCAACCTCTGATCTCAGTGATTTCCCACGCTGCAGAGTAAGATAGGCAGAGAATCTGTGTATTTTTAGTAGAGACAGGGTTTCACCATGTTGGTCAGGCTGGTCTTGAACTCTAGCCTAGGCAACACAGCGAGACTCCGTTTCAAAAAAAAAAAGAAAAGGGCAGAGAAGGGGTTATTTACATTTCACAGATGAGGTTCACAGGCACTGAGTTATTTTTGCTACAGTCAACATGAACAATAAAAAGAGCAATTGTGCCCTCTGGTTTGAAGAGACCTTGCTCCACCCACCTGGTGGGGAAAACTACATCTCCACCCTGGTCCCATGCCTGCCAGCTCTCACCTGGACTCCTCTGCTGTCCCAGTCCAAGTCACATCTAAGTATGACCTCAGCTGCTCAAAGGACTGCTGAGAAAGTTAGTCAAGTCTTGCAGCCAACACTTAGCAAACTGAGGACCCATCGGGGAGGTGGAGCCACCCTGCCCAGTCCCAGCTGCTGGGAGTGTATCTGTCCCAGTGGGTGGTGCAGCTGAGTGCCTTCCTAGAGGTGGCCAGCATGCTAGGAAGCACCTTCACCTTGGACAGTGGGCTCAGGTTCTGGCTCTGCCACTTATCAGCTACGTAGACTTGGGCAGGTGACTTTACCCCTCCTCACTGCAGCTTCTTCATCGTAAAATGAGAATACAGACACCAGAAGCTACCCAGGTTTGTTGGTAAGTGCAAATCAGGCAGCCTATGTAAACAAGAGCCAGTGTCTACATGTGGCAAACCCATGGCAAGCTCTTATGGAACATTGGCTATTACCGCTGTGTGCAGTCTACGTAACCCTCGCTGCACTGCCCCAGCCGCCACCCAGGAACAGCACAGTGCCCGGTGCAGAGTAACCGCTAAATACTAAGTCAGTACACTCACAATGTACCTAACTCGCTGATGCCCCTGAAGGAGGTGCACAGTTCTTCCCGGAGGAGGCCTTGCCCTGGCTCAGGGCTGGCGCTGCTATGAGGGAGACAGCTGCCCCAGCGAACGCTGCTCTTACACCTTCCGGGACTGTCCAGAAAGAGACTGTTCGCTAGAGACAGAACGGTCAGGAGGTGAAAGAGGGCCCAGATCCCCAGGCCCCATCTTACCCCAACTCCCTTCACTGGGAAGGCAAAGAATGTCTGTGGGTCAGTGGAGACCAGGCAGCGTTCACGTCATCACGGAAACTGCTCTTTGGTACAAATGTCTCCAGTGTATGGACACCATTTTCCCACTGAGTGTGCCGACACCACAGAAACACAGATCATGTCTTTCTAAGTAAATATATGAATAGAAGCTTTAAAATACTTTAAGTGTAGAGTCCATAATTAAGACACAGTGTTTGAGATATTTACACAGATTAATAACCCCATGTGCATAATTCATCATTGCTTTAGTATTACAAAGTAATATTAAGTTAATTAAGAGACATTGGGAGGCTGAAAAACCAGGCACAACCCAACTGCAGCCCTGCAATGGAAATGAATGAACAAGTCAGCAGGCAGAACTGAGTCTCGGGAGACCCACACTGAGCTGAGGAGCATCTAAGAAACCAATGTCACTTGCATTGACCTGGTCTTGCCAGTCCAAGGTCACTCTCATCCATCATTCGTCACCTCCCGGAGGCTAAAGAGAGGGCTCTTTCACCATCTCCCAAGTTCAGAATCCACACAGGCCTTTCCACAAGCAATTCCACTCCCAGGGAAGTTGGTGGCTCCAAGAGGAGTTACTAGGGGATTATATTTAGTTAGGTGGCGAGGGCTAGTTAATTATCTCTACTCTTCTTTTGAAACTAAATTTTATTTTTTTTTTATTGTTTTCCTTGCTCCAAGAAAAACTTACAGCAGCAAGAATTTAAAATTCAAAGTAAGTGAGAAAGGGAACATTACATGGTTATTGAAAAGGAGAAGGCAGATCAACATGTGAGGGTAGGAAAGAGTGCCTATGATCTTATTATTCCAGATTATTACAGTGTGTAATAGGAATACTGCAGTGGTATGAACATCACGAGCCCCCGGAATCTGAAAAGATGATGACCTCTTCATAAGCCAGTCTGCAGGGCAGGCACCCAGAAGCAAAGAGGCTTGTCTCAGAGAAAAAGATCCTTGGGACTTTCCAACTCGACTTTTAGGTGGCTCTGATTGGTGTGAGTTTTTCCCATTGAGCATCTTTTACTTTAAAATCAGCTGAAACTTTAAATATTTAGAACAGAAGAATAAAGTAAAATGAAAAAAAAGAGCAAGGAAAATAAAATAGAAATAAGACCATTATAAAGATGTATCCTATGAAGGCATGTCTTTATTAATAAGTCTGAGATTTTTGATAGTTAATATAAAGGAAGGAAATCACATCAGTGACACAAGTCACCTTAACCGTTGAATGAAACTGTTTTTCAGCACAGAACAAAATATTTCTCCAGAGGATTTGCATAGAGAAAAGAATCACTGACAATAGGTATGAAGCATCAATTAAAGGAAGAATAACATGGAATTCCTATCTTCATGAAATGCATACTGTAATGGAGGAGAGAGGATTGTTTAAATAAAATACATACGAAATTAATTCAGTGCTTTTTATCCAGCAATTTTTCAAAAATGAAATAAAATTATATGGAAAATATCAAACTGCACAGGAAGTATCAGAATGTAAGAGTATATAGTTTTCAGCCAGGCACAGTGGCTCATGCCTGTAATCCCAGCACTTTGGGGGGCCAAGGCAGGCAGATTGCTTAAGGTCAGGAGTTTGAGACCAGCTTGACCAACATGGTGAAACCCCATCTCCACTAAAAATACAAAAAATTAGCCGGGTGTGGTGGTGCATGCCTGTAGTCCCAGCTACTCAGGAGGTTGAGGCAGGAGAATTGTTTGAACCCAAGAGGTGGAGGCTGCAGTGAGCCGAGACTGCGCCATTGCACTTCACCCTGGGTGATAGAGTGAGATACCATCTCAAAAAACAAATAAATCATATATATTTTTCAAACATGTTTCAGATGACATTTACGTGTGCTTGGGAGTTACAATGTATTTATTACTGCTCACTAAGATAAAAAAAAAAAAAAAGTTGAAAAACACAACTCTAGAAGTCAATAATCTTCAACCACCCCACACCAGTTGTGATAAATAGTAACTCCTGTTCTCATGCTCACTCATATACACTCTCTCCCTCCACCACATACACATCCACAAAAACCCTTACGTTAAAAAGGTATTTAAAGAGCCTCTAACTGTATGCAGAGTCAAACACCCGAGAAGCAAACCCAATGGTCAGAAAGAACTACCCCAGGAAGTGATGGGGATGGAGGTGAATTTCTGGTGGTCAGTTTCCAGAGCAAGAACAGTCTCTCCGGGTAAGGAAACGGAGACTCAGGCAGCGTTGGGCAGCGAGTTTCCTGCCTGTCCTAAGGAATCAAATGGGGTTATTCTGGGAGGCAGTGATCTCTAGGATTATCTGGAGAAGAAGAGAGGAGAATGGGTGGAACCAGGTTGCAAGTTTATATGGGAGGGAAGAATGCCTGTTCTTGCAGTGGGGCATGGACAGCAGAAGGCAGGATGGAATAGGAAAAAGTACCAAACTGAAGCCTATGACTCACAAATCCCAGAGTGCCCAAACCAGAAGGCACTCCAGAGATCCAACAGCACTGTCTTCCAGGAGCTAGAGAGGCTGAAACCCAGATAGAGAAAGGGCAGCCCCTGCATTTAGAGCACCTGAAGGTAGAAAAAAGCCTCAAACACCTGGGAACTGGACAGAGAAAAAAGGGAAGATGCCCAGCAAACTGTATCTGACTCACAACCCACCCATCTTCCCTGATCCCCCACAAATCCAGATGGGAAATGGCTCATTAAGAAACAATACAAAATACCTGACTGGGACAGGAAAATGACAAGCCACCCCCCAGCATCCCCTCCCCACTCTAAGCCTGGGGCATCAGGTCAGACAGAAGAGAAGCAGGGCAGGGCAGCACGAGGAATGTGAAGTCCTGGGCCATGGGTACCCACCCGAGACTACAGTCTGTAGGCCCAGAAGGGTCCACAGAAACTGGGCATCACGTATGTCCTCTGGCAGGCATGGCAGCTGCTTGCAGTCAGGTGCACACACACCTCTTAGCTAAGAACAGGACTGTCAGACACCTGTTACTCACAAGGTGAAATCGGGGGAGGGTTCCTTCTCTAGCTTCTTTGTGGCAAAGGTGGTCAATATAGGAGAAAAGCCCTCTGGTACCTGAACAGGGTCTACGGAGCCTGAGGCTGTAATTTTTAATGTATGTTTTGGTATCCTCATCCACTAAATGAGAGGAATTCTTCCCTCAGCCTTCTTGAGACAGTGAAGAGCCCTCCCAAAACAAAAATCTTCTAAGGAAGCCCAAGACTGCCTGCCCTCCAGGCAGCCATGAGGATGGTGAAGAGCAGTCCAATTCCCGATTCTGCTCTTTGCCATCCGTGTGGCCCTAGGCAAAGCACTGAAAGTCTCCAAGCAGCGGTCTCCTCATCCTCTCAATGATCACAACAGCACCAACTTTCTGGAACTGAGCATTGATACTGATGGTGGGAAATGCCTGGCACATGGTTTGCACTCAGCGCCTGCTGTCACTGTGGTGGTTGTGTTGTGAATGTGGTGGTTGTGTTGTGAACGTTACACAGAAGGGTCTCCACCAGTCTTGCACGGGGGTACCTCTTTAAAACCAAAGGCTGGAGGATTCTAGGAAGTTAAGACATCCTACTCAGCTTCACTTTACATTCCCACAATGCTAAGGACCAAGGGGACATATCAGCAAGCACACACACACACCCATTCATACCCTGTTACAAGAAATAGTATTGAAGACTCGGAAAACACCAGCAAAATCACATACATAAACAAGTACCTTGAAATCACAACCATGGAGGTCCTGTTGGTCAGCTGAAAGCTGAAAACCACATTTGTCCTGTTAATTCAGGCATAGGTAGATGCTTTTTTAATGGTTTCATAACTATTGAGAACAATCGTCATTTTAAGAATGATTCGTTTAATAAAAATAATGCCTTTTAATAAAAGGCAACAAGCTTGATCACAATTGCCTCAATTCAAAATTCATTAACACTCTGTAACCAACTGAAATCATTACATTTGAGCTCTATACTTCATAAACATATCTTCTAAGAGAATTGTCAAGCCACTTGATTTCTGCAGTCTGTATTTCAAAGCTGCCTTTATATATCAATATAGCTCACCGTCCACAGTCACTCCCTATAAATGGAGGCACACTCATATCACCTTGAGACAGCTGAACATGAAGGGCCACGAAAGCTTAACCAGCTAAATAGACGCTATTTTCTAAATGTCTAGGTTTATTAGTTATAAAACATCCTAGTGAGACAAAATGGAGCAAACAAATATAGGTTTTTCTTTAATTACAGTAATGTTGGTGAATCAGATCTCAAATGTCTGGAAATTACTACTTTCTACAACTTGTGATCCTGCTCAAATGCCAAACTTAAAAAACCCAAATCCAGAACAAATAGCTTAACTGTACCATTTAGTCTCACACTTTTTACAACCCAGACATATCAGGGTACAGATATGGGACAGGATTACCCCTGATGACCAGTAAAGGGCAAATAGGTGGGTTCTGAAAAGCACCTCTGTGGAGCCGACACTATACTAGATTGCTATTAACTTTTTAAAAACCGGACATCCAGAAAATCAGGAGGCGGCAAGCTGCAATCGAGCTGGATGACTTCCTGGCTACCAGTTTGCCCTGAGCTGGAGAGCACAGTAAATATGGAGCCAAGCAGTTGGAGTTCAAAATCCCCACTTGGTCTACATAACCTCGGGCAAGCACTTTGCTCTTCTCTAACTCAGCTTTTGTGTGTTGTTTTGTTTTTTAAGACAGGGTCTCTGTCGCCCAGGGTGGAGTGTAATGGTGTACTCTCAGCTCACTGCAACCTCCGCCTCCCGAGTTCCAGCAATTCTCCAGCCTCAGCCTCCTGAGTAGCCGGGACCATAGGTACATGCCACCACACAGGCTGTTTTTCTTCTTTTTTTAAGAGATGAGGTTAAGCCATGTTGCCTAGGCTGGTCTTGAACTCCTGAGCTCAAAGCAATCTGCCCACCTCAGCCTCCCAAAGTGCTGGGATCACAGGCGTGAGCCACCACACCCAGCCCCTGCCTTGGTTTTCTAATCAGTGAAAGCACTGTTAAAAGGAGTACATGAGATAATATGCAATGCTCAGAACATAGTGTGCACACAATAGTTGTTATTACACAGGAATATCTCATTTTGTTGCACTTCACACTTTGTTGAGCTTCACAGACAATGCATTTTTTTTTTTTTGTAAATTGAACATCTGTGGCAATGCTGCATCAAGCAGGTCTATTGGTGCCATTTTTCCAACAGTAAGTGTTCACTTTGTGTCTCCGTGTCACATTATGGTAATTCTTGTGATATTTCAAACTGTTTCATTTTTATCATATCTGGTATGGTGATCTATGACCACTTATCCTCGACATTACTATTGTAATTATGTGGAGACACCACACACTGCGCCCATAGAAGACTGTGAACAAAACTGATAAATGTGTGTGTTCTGACTGCTCCACCAACCAGCTACTCCCCATCTCTCTCTCTCTCTCTGTCCTTGGGCTTCCATATTCCCTGAGACACAATAACACTGAAATTAGACCAATTAATAACGCTACAACAGCCTCTCAGTATCAAGTGAAAGGAAGAGTCGTATATCTCACTTTTAAATCACAAACTAGAAATGATTAAGCTTAGTGAGCGAGGCATGTTCAAAGCAGAGACAGGCTGAAAGCCAGGCCTTTCATACCAAACCATTAGCCAAGTTGTAAATGCAAAGCAAAAGTTCTTGAAGGAAATTAGAAGTGTTACTCGAACGAACATATGATAAGAAAGTGAAACACTCTTATTGCTGATACAGAAAATGTTTTAAGGGTCTGGACAGAAGATCGAACCAGCCCATTCCCTTGTGCCAAAGTCTAATCCAGAGCAAGGCCCTCTCTTAAATTCTATAAAGGCTGAAAACGCTGCAGAAGGAAAGTTGGAAGCTAGCAGAGCTTGGTTCGTAAGTTGTAAGAAAAGCAGCCATCTCTGTAACATAAAAGTGCAAGGTGAAGCAGCAAGTGCTGATGAGGACGCTGCAGCAAGTTCTCCAGAAGATCTAAGATCACTGATGAAGGTTGTGACACTAAACAGATTTTCATGTAGACAAAACAGCCTTCTATTGGAAGGAGATGCCATTGAGGATTTTTCTAGCTAGAGAGGGGAATGCCTGGCTTCAAAGCTTCAAAGGACAGGCTGACTCTCCTGTTAGGGGATAAAGCAGATGGTGACTAAGTTGAAGCCAATGCTCCTTTATCATTCTGAAAATCCCAGGGCCTTTAAGAATGATGCTAAATCTACTCTGTGCTCTATAAATGGACAACAAAGCCTGAGTGACAGCACATCTGTTTATAGCATAGCTGACTGAATATTTCAAGCCCGCTGTTGAGATCTACTGCTCAGAAAAAAAGCTCCTTTCAAAATATTACTGCTCACTAACAATGCACCTGAACTGATGGAGATGCAAAAGGAAATGATTGTTTTCGTGCCTGCTAATACAATATCCATTCTGCAACCCATGAATCAAAGAGTAATTCTGACTCTGAAAAGTCTTGTGATTTAAGAAAGACATTTCATAAGGCTCCAGCTGCCATAGACAACAATTCTTCTTATAGATCTGGGCAAAGTAAATTGAAAACCTCTGGGAGGAATTCACCATTCTAGATGTCATTAAGAACATTTGTGATTCATTAAAGAAAGTCAACATTTCAAAATTAACAGAAGTTTGGAAGAAGTTGATTCCAACCCTCATGGATGACTTTGAGGGGTTCAATACTTCAGTAGAGGAAGGAACTGTAGACATGGTGGAAATAGCAAAGAATAAATATTAGAAGTGAAGACTGAAGGTGGAACTGAATTGCTGCAATCTCAAGATAAAACTTGAATGAAGGAGGGGTTGCTTCTTATGGATAAGCAAAGAAAGTGGTTTCCTGATATGGAATCTACTCCTGGTGAACACTGGTGAAATGAAACAGAGGGTTTAGAATATTACATAAATGTAGTTGATAAAGCAGTGGCAGGGTTTGAGAGGACTGCCTCCAATTTTGAGAGAAGTTCTACTGTGGGTAAAATGCGGTCAAACAGCATCCCATGCTACAGAGAAATCTTTCATGAAAGGAAGAATCTATCAATGTGGCAAATTTCCTTGTTGTTTTAAGAAATTGCCACAGCCACCCCAGCCTTCGGCAACCACTACCGTGATGGGTCAGCAGCCATCAACATCAAGGCAAGGCCCCTCACCACCAAAAAGATTATAACCTGCTGAAGGCTCAGATGATCATCAGCATTTTTAGTAATAAAGTATTTTTAATTAAGGTATGTACATTTTTTAGGCATAATGCTACTGGACACTTAACAGACTACAATATAGTGTAGACATAACTTTCATATGCACTGGGAAACAAAAACATTTGTGTGACTCACTTTATTGCAAATATTTGCTGTATTGTGGTTGTCTGGAACCAAACCAACCACAACTCCAAGGTATGCCTGTTTGAGCCATTGAGGGTAGAAGCTCAGGTCCTGACCTCTTTTCCAACACTCTAGAAGCTCTCAGATTTCCTTTTAACCAACTTGTCATTTGAACTGGCATTCTTTGTTCCCTCTGGCTAAAAGGTAATGACTAACGCCCAAGCTATACTGAACTCTCATGACTTGTTAATTTCTAGAGAGCTTACACATTTTTGTTCCCCAAGAGTTGAACTGTTTGCTCATCAGGAGTTGGTGGTTGGTTCCCAAGTTTATGTCAGTTGGATTTGTAACTACCTAAATTAATTACTTTCTCAAATAATGAGATGTGAGTGCAAAGGAAAGAGTTGTTGCTTCCACAACACCAGGCTGAATCCAGTGGAAGTACTGGGTAAGCAATGCTACATGTTTTATTGTTGAATCAGATATGGATGTGCAACAACAAAAGATAAAGAAAAAACCACAGACATTTAGAATTGCTCTCAGCTTTCTTCTCCTGTATCTTTATGTTCTTGTTCTATTGTTAAATAAGATGCAACTGGAAGTTGTGGACATTATAGGTGCAGCCTGTGCAAGCAAGAAAGTGGATATGCTGATCAGTAGATACAGAATAATGAAAACAAAACCAAACCTGTGGCCCTACTTCATCAGATTGGCAAATAATTGTCCAGTCATATATTCCAGGTTAAAATAACCTTTCACAGGTGTTATATCTTTTTAAATGAGCCTCCCTGTAACTGACTTTTTAAAGTAACCAACCTATCAGCTCAAATATAAGGACAGGTGCAGCAGGGGGCCAGTGAGAGTCATCAGCGCTTAGTTTGTCCTCAGTTCCCTCCTGAGGTCCAGCATTTAACCACGCTTGCCATGAACTTGTCTCTATACACGGAAAATGAGTGCAAATACACTGTCGGTCGGCAATGCAATATGTATTTAAATAAATATCACATTGTCCTTATGATGACTTTTGAACACGCTGACAGCGTAAGTACCAAGTGCCACCATTTATACATCAGGGCTCGAAGGTGTGAACTTTCTGAAGTTGCATGCTATGTCACCAACCTCTGTCTTCTTTGTGGGCCAGCGTGGGGTGAAATGGTGCGTGGCAGCAGCAGCATTGTGTGCTGGGGGGAGAAAAAGGAAAGAAGGGAGGGAATGTGTGGAGCATGAGTGAGAAAATGAAGGAAAGAAAGTGTCTGTGCCAGGAAGATCTGCAATGTATGCCACACTAGGAATGAGGAGGGGATGCCGCTGCTGGTGGAAACACACGACTGATTTGAGCTCCCCAGAAAGTCTCCCCAGTGACAGACTGCTAACTCCTCCCCTTTGCCACAACCTCATTTCAATGGTCAAGGATGCTTTCATTCTGTATTTTATCCTATGTTGGATACTCAGTTCCTGAACATCTGCCGTGGATGAGGTAAAATGCATACATTCCCATAAACTGATCACTTTCTTAAGAGAAAATGGAAGACCAGCCTAGGTTTCTCTCCTGGTTAGCGACAGTCAGAGAAGATGTGGGTTGGCATGAAGGTAATCAGACAAGCAAAGCTACCATCTTGGGCTAAATTCAACCATCAGTGACAACTTGAAACTTGTACTTTTCACTAGACCTGGGGTTGGCAAATTATGGCCTCTGGTCCACCGGCCAGGTTTTCATAAATAAAGCTCTACTGCCACACAGCCACGCTCATTTGTTTTCTTGTCTAAGGTTGCTTTTGCCCTATGGCAGCAGAGCTGAGTAGCTGTGACAGAAACCGCACAGCCCGCAAAGCCCAGAATATTTACTATTCAATTCTTTACAGAAAAGGTTTGCTCACCCCTGCCCTAGACCTGTAGTGCTCATGAGATAGAATGCTCTTGGCTTTCACTTCTCTGCCAGAAAAAGAAAAGAGAATGCCAGTGATTACCTAGCCTTGTTCCTTCTTCTGAGATGAATGGTATAATATTTTTGCTTAATAGCTAAGATATGCATGGAATACTAGCAAAAATCTTTGCAAACACAAACATTTTTACAAACAGGTTCTGACAGTCTTTTCCCACTGCTTCCTGTGAAGACTTGCAGGCACTGAAATGGCAGTGACCGCTGAGGCTTTTGAAAACACAAACATGCACACTCACATATGGCGCTCAGCTTTGTCTGGAGGGACACACTGCGATTCAGAATTACAAGAACAAAAGAAACTGCTACTTAGAGATTTTTTTTTTTTTTGAAGACCTTGAAGGACCTGATCCCTCATTATTCCCATAGCAGCTTTCAGTTTTTACTCTGTAGTTAACCAAAGTTTCTGCAAGACTATAAAAAACCCACAGCCACTGTGAAAATGAGTTAAAATAATAGTTTCTGCAAAATACTTTAAGTGCCATGGCATTCATCCTTTAGAACTGGGTTAGGGAGTACTATAATTTGGTCTGTCAGCACTGATGTAAGCACACAGCAGACCCAGAACGGTGTGTGTTGACTCTCTGAGGTTTGGAAGATGGGGAGCTTATAATGGCCTTAAAAAAGACTTAACATCTGTCCTTCCACAAGAAGTTACCCTCATACTTTGACAAATAACCACAGAGAGAACAGCAAAAGCACAGAAAGAGAACCCAAATAAAAGGCACAGGGTCTGCATCTGACACTTGTGCTTATGTGTGTATCTAAGGTATAGTAGCGTGGGCTATGATAAAATTTTCATTCTGTACATATAGGAGAGTTGGGTGAGTGCTTCCTGTTACCCAGGTATTAGAGAAGACAGGGCTCCCTGCTGAAAACAAGAACTGAATACCTCATTTTCTTTATTGTATTTTACTTTTTTCGAGATGGAGTCTCGCTTTGTCACCCAGGCTAGAATGCAATGGTGTGATCTCAGGGCCACTGCAACCTCCGCCTCCTGGGTTCAAACGATTCTCCTACCTCAGCCTCTGCCTCCTGAGTAGCTGGGATTACAGGCGCCTGCCACCACACCGGGCTAATTTTTGTATTTTTAGTAGAAATGGGGTTTCACCATGTTGGCCAGGCTGGTCTCGAACTCCTGACCTCAGGTGATCCGCCCGCCTCGGGCTCCCAAAGTGCTGAGATTACAGACGTGAGTCACCGCGCCCGGCCTGAATACCTCATTTTCTAAGAAACCAGCAAATGGAACTAGACACCTCCCCAGCCCAGGGTTCACTAAGCCAGCCCTTTATAATCAACCGCCCCTTTTCCACTGCCCCCCGCCCCCACCCATCCACAGCCACAGGCTGGTGAGGCTTGAAAGGGGACACAGCATCAGCAGGTTGGCAGCCTTGTGGGGGAGGATAAAAGCTAGAGGGAGGCCCCCTTCCCAGATCCAAGAAACAGGGACTCAAGAGAATCATAAAGACAATCACGTTTGCAAGATGGAGAAACTAGCACCTCAGACACCTCAGGGAACTCTCAGCTTTGGCTACAGTCCTGAACCACTGCTCTGCTCGCCCGTGCTAGGACAGTCACCATGCAAAGTGACCTGGCAAAGACCCATGAGCTTCCTACGAGACAAGTGGACCCCACAGGGTGGCTAGGCTTGAGCTCTCTCTGGGATCTCACCCAAAGGGACTGGCCACCATGCAAGGTTACTCTTGCAACCAGAGGCTATGCAGCAGGGATCAGAGTGGCTGAGCCAGAGCTACAAGTCCCTATGGGGACCTGTGAGGTGGGGAGGTCTCCACAGAACCTCAGCAGGAATCTGCATGTAGATGCCTATCAGACCAAGGGTGCTGCCACCTGGCTAGTTTCAACTAGAGAAGCTGCAAAAACCAACCAGGAAAAAAACATCCCTTGTGCCCAGTTACGCAAAAAGGTACTTGGCTCCTATCCCTCTGCCTCCTTCTCACTAATGGAGGAGTCAGAGGTGGGAGGTAGGGAGAGCAGCCCATGCCCCCTTACTACAATGGCAAGGCAGGAGCAAGAAGGAGTCTTAAATCAGATGACAACACTGATGTTTTGTTAACTGAAAATGGGAAGTCTGCCCAAGAAGTCATCTAGGAAGGGGAGAGGGAGATCCAACAAGGCACAGGTAAAAGCAGAGATTGGAAACATATAACCACTTCATGTTACAATTCAGGATTCCTCAACTAATAAAATATAGATAGGTAAATTCAGGCTCAGAGAGAGGTAAGAACTGATCTAACATCATAAGCCAAGATGGTGGCTAAGGCTGAAACTAAAACCCCAGTCACTTGTCTCCTCCTTTCCCTACACAATGACACCTAAGTGTGACTTTATCCATGTTTGACTTTAAAGAGAAAATCAGAGGAACTGGCTCAGGGCCTCGGCTCAGGTTAGAAGTCTTCCCTCATCCAGGGCTTTTCCTAAGAGCCTCCTTTCTCTCTCCATTTCCCCTCGCAACCTTTCCCTGTCTCTCCTCTTGCCCTCCCGTGTGCCAATGCACATGGCGCCTGTTATCCCTATCCCACAGGTCCCCTCTATCTGGTAGGTCCTGACTGCTACAATCATATATAAAGCTAGGTTTGGGGCCAAAACTTGGGTCTCCATCACAGTTCTCAGCTATTTCCAGATCAGTGTGACCAGGAAATGACTTTAGAGCAGGCTTTTCTGGAACCTGACATCCACCCCCTCCTCTTCATCTCTCTGACCATGAAGGGATGTGCCCAGGGCAGCAAACTCAACCCGCCACACTATACCAGTGGGAGTCCAGAATCAGAATCACCTCTGAGGGGTCCCACTTTTAATTAGAAAGTACAGAGTAAGGTGCAAACTCTTCTCCAGAATTCCAGCAATTCTGTGCATCTCATTGGCCAGTTTCCAGGTTCTAAGCTAATCTAAAGAAACCCAAAGCAGCAGACCTACAGATAAGACTCTCCTTTATCCCCACCTCAGCCTAGTCTGTAAATGTTCTCAGATGTGCACCTCCCACACACTCCTTCTCCTCTGAAGGCAGAAAGTTGGACCACATGACCTCCATGGATCCTCAGGGCCTTTCTGCATTGAATACCCTGAACTTCCATATACCCAACTGGCCCACTCACCCAACCATACATTAACAGGGAACCAGTCACTCAACAATTGGTAACAGATTAAGAAAATTATGTCTTATCTGTAAACGAATATGAAAGTCAAATAGAAATCTGGGTGGTTATGGATTATAGTTTCAGCAAATTCCTTTTGTCTATTCTCAACACGGCAAGGGCACTTAATATGCCAATAAATGAACACATGTTCCTCTCCCTAAAAGTTGACTATATTACAAACCTGGTAGGGAAAGCAATGCTTGTAGGGTGGTACAGAGAACCATGTCAAGAATGCTCCCAAATCCCAGAAGAGCACACCTTCCTGCAGGGGGAACAGCACACTAGGGTCCTAAAGCAACCACACAGCTGAGAGTACTCAGCAGAGCAACAACACAGTGAGGGAAGTGCCGAAGAGGCATGATGCAGGCTGCTGGGAAGTCAGAACGCTACACATCTGAACCCTCGAGAGAAGGTGTGGGAGACACAGTGGGAATGCCTCCACCAACTCTTTTTAATTGGGTAGCTCTTCCAAAGATAGCAGGGACAGACTCTGTAGTCCATCCCACCAGCATCAACATCAGTGCTCGGACCCAGCTGCCCTCACTAACCTCCAGTTCTCTTTCCAGGGCACACTCTCAATGTCAGGACCTCAAGACCCGGCTGTGAATGAGATGTGGTCTTTGCCTCATAGATGCCCTATACCCAGTATAGTCTACTGTACAGAGCTCTGCCTGCTTCCAGGGATTTGGAGACAGGTGGCCCTCTTTATCCAGGGCTGAGAACAATGGAGGACACAAACTATCGTGGTACTCCTTAGTGTACACGCACACACACACACACACACACACATTCTTCCCCCTTCATCCCCTCTCCAACCCTTTATCAAATGTAAGAATTAATCAACTTTCTTACATCCCTTTTCTGTCAATGCAATGTTCACTGTCACTGGAATGCTTTGGATTTCTTAGCATTTTTCAGTATTTCAACAGGGTATCCATTGCTGTTAGCCCCTATACAATCCCACAGATACCACCTAGACAAGTCCACTCCCAGGCCTATTACTTGGGGGAACTCGCTGACCATCACAGAAATTCTATTTCCAATTACTGATTCTGTCACAGCCACAGCTCAAGAACTTGGGAGTGTGTCATATAATCAGAATTACGGTGATGCCATTGCGGGCTTCTTGGGATATAGCAGAGTGCCTTTGTTGGAGTACTTCCCAAGTGAAGTGCCATATAATGGCAGGTAAATGCCAGGAAAACACGCCTTCCAGATGGGTGATTACAGCTAGGCTGGGGCTGGCAGGGAGAGGGGTAGTAAAGGCCCCCCAAAACACTGGCTGGGAAAGGCTCAGCATGGCAGAAGCGGGTGGGATGGGCAAAGGCAGGCAGAGCCAACCTCACTAGCCAGGAGGGCTCAGGCTTGTGTTGTCTTCGTTATCACGCAAGACCTCACTAGCTAATGTGCTGAATCTCCTTTCTTCCACTTTTCCTTTCCTGTGCTTATTACTACATAGATCAGTTCAAAAATTAGGTTCACTGCAAATGAAAATGAGAACAATGTTGCTCTGACCTCATTCCCAGAAAACAGAAAACGAATGAGTGTTGATCCAATCTCTGTCCTCAGTTCACTCTATGATTCTCTACAGTGGTTTATAACTTCCCCGCCCCACTCAAAGGCTCACCTGATACTGCTCTCTAGAAGGATGTATCTGGCACTTTTGTCCAAAGCTCTGAAAGTTAACATGAACCACCATTTCAGCTCTTGTCCACAGCATCCACCATGGCACTACAGGTGGGTAACTCTCCTCAGAGAAAAGAAGATGACCTTGTTCATCTTTTATTAAAATCTCTGTTGAAAAGCCAGAACTTTGTATATTTTAAATTATTTAGTGAACTCTGCACCCTCCCTGATTACTAATTTCCCGATCTCCTTCCACTTATTGAGTCTTTGTTCTCCAAATGAACAGAGAGTGAAAGCAATTCTAAAGCTGCTCCAAGCACTCAGCACTGAGGGAAACACCTTCAGGATGATCACAGTCAAAGGGGGAGAATCAGAACTGTGGCTGGAAGATTAACTCAAAGGTATCCAGGTGATACAAATGAGTCAGAGAGGCTGGAAGTATTCTTCTGAATTTGATAAATCAGCCACATTGCAGGGGCTCCTGTGGTGGGTTTTAATGGAATTTTGAAGAAGATAAACAAATAGCACTGTGTAACAAAGGGCGATAAATCATAATTATCTTCCCTTCATGCTGCTGCAACTTGCATCCTCCACTTGAGCATATTTATTCCAACATGTATTACAAACATCTTCAAATACACAGAGAAGCTACAAGAATTTTACAGTGAACACCCACAATTCCACTACCTAAATTGTACAAGTAGGATTTTCCTAGCATTATCACATACCTTGTCATCCCTCAATCCATCCCTCAATCTATCTTATTTTTAGATACATTTCAAAAGAAGGTGCAGACCTCTGTACACTTAACCCCTAAACCCTGACACATGCATATCACCATCTAGGGTTGAATATTTGGTTATGAGTATTTTAAAGTAAAATATACACATTGAGAAATGCATAAATCTTAGGTGTGGCATTTAGTGAGTTTTGATACACTGTGCTCTTTTAAGAAAGGCTTCTTTCATTGAACATAATGATGTTACCTCTAACAGTAGTTTATACCTTTTTCTTGCTGAGTAGTAGTCCATTGTATGAATATATCATAATTTGTTTATCCATTCTCCCGATGGACATCTATGCTGTTTCTACCTTTGTTTAAGTACAGGGGTACGAGTGCAGATTTGTTACACAGGTAAACTTGTACACATTATTTCATCACCCAGGTATCAAGCCTAGTACACATTAGTTGTTTTCCTGATTCTCTCCCTCCCTCTAACCTCCAGCTTCCAAAAGGACACAGTGTGTGTTGTTTCCCTCTGTGTCCATGTGTTCTCATCATTTAGCTCCCACTCATAAGTGAGCACATGCAGTATTTGGTTTTCTGTTCCTGTGTGAGTTTGCTAAGGATAATGGCCTCTAGCTCCACCCACGTCCCTGCAAAGGGCATGATCTTGTTCTTTTTTAATGGCTGCATTATTTTCCTTATTATGAATAAAGTTGCTATAATAATTTGTGTATAAATCTTTTTGTGGGCATGTTTTTATTTCCCTTGAGCAAATACCTACGAATAAAATGGCTGGGTCACAGGCCTTATAAGAAACTGCCTACTGGGTGTATCATTTGAGGTCAGGAGTTCAAGATCAGCCTGGCCAACACGGTGAAACCCCGTGCCTACTGAAACTACAGAAATTAGTTAGGCGTGGTGATTCATGCCTGTAATCCCAGCTACTGGGGAGGCTGAGGCAGGAGATTCACTTGAACCCAGGAGACGGAGGTTGCAGTGAGCTGAGATTATCATGTCACTGCACTCCAGCCTGGGTGACAGAGTGAGACTCTGTCTCAAAAAAAAAAAAAAAAAAAAAAAAAAAAAAAAAAAAAAAAGTTTACCCAAAGTGTTTGGACCATTGTACAGTCCCACTGAGGATGCATTAAGAGTCTCCAGTTATTCTACCTCCTCACCAACATTCGTTTTATTAGCTTTTTCATTTTAGTCACTTTGGTAGGTGTGTAGTAGCATGTCTTATGGTTTTAACTTGCATTTTTCTGATGACAATAATGTTGAACATCTTTTTATGAGCGTATTGGCCATTATATCTTCTATTAAAAGTATCTGTTAAATTTTCTGCCCATTGAAAAAAATTGTTTGCTTGTTTATTATTGTGTTGGATGGATGCTTTATTTGTCCTGGATACAAATGTTTCATCAGATAGATGTTTTGCAAACATTTTCTCCCAATTAGTGGCTTACTTACTTTTTCTTAACAGCATCTTTTGATTAACACAAGTTTTTGATTTTGATGAAGTTACTGTATTGGACTTTTATGATGATTGCTTTTTGTGCCCTGTCTTAGAAACCTTTGTTTATACCTAAGTCCTTTGTTTTCTTCATGCAAGTATGTTTAAGCCTATGTTACATTTATTGCCTTGATTCCTTTCACCTCACTCCTCTCCCAAGGCAACGTTTGAGGAACACACACTTGACTCTCTCGCCACCACTGTCCCCAGCCCTAATCTTACTATCAGCATAAGGAAAAGCTGGAAAAACAGGCAGGGCTAGCTCTGGACACACAGGTTAGGTCTGTGGAGCTCGCCCAGGCTTAGCACTGGGACAGAAATTTTGAAAAGTGTCCCAGAAAAAGAGTGAGACACTTTATCAAAACACAGGGCCTCCTAGATTCAGCCTCACATAGGGGCCATGGAGAGAGAAGCTGAGGGAGCTGCATCCCCAGTCCCGTCCACGTTGATTTCTGGGAACTCACAGTTCTGCCTTAGTCGGTTCTTTTTCCTCACTTGCATTCATAGGTGTCATCTGTAATAAAAAGCTATTCTCCAAGCTGCTACTCACTGGGGTAGGGAAGGGGCTGTGCAAGAGGACATGCAGCTTCAGGCTAGTGTCTGAGGTTTTGTTTGCAGCTGGGTATCCTCGCCACTTAGGAAGTGCCCTCCTTGCTCCCTTTTCAGTGCTCCTCTGGTGGTGCCATGGCTCGCCACTAAGGACGGGTACAGCCCTTCTTCCTCTGGCCTCAGAGCCTGCACACTCCCCCCTCTCTGTTCCCCCCCATCTCACCTGATGCTAAAAGTTCCTAGAGGCTTTCACGTAGCAGATCTGTGATAAGTCACCCCAAAATAGTCCTTTCTGTTATGCAAATCCAGGTATATCTGCTTATGTAATAAATGCATCCCAAAATGTAGGATGCAAATCAAGTTCTTACACAAATCTATGATTGCAAACACTTTAGAGAGTTCCCAGTTGGAAGAGATGTTCCCACATCATGAAAGCACAAATTTTGTTCCTTTGGGCTTTCTTCTGTGAGTTTTGCTTTAACAGAGGGACCAGGTGGGGCATGGTGGCTCACGCCTGTAATCCCAGCACTTTGGGAAGCCGAGTGGGGAAGATCTCTTGAGCCCAAGAGTTTGAGACCAGTCTGGGCAACACAGTGAGACCCCATCTCTACAAAAAAAGAAAAAAAGAATAGCCAGGTGTGTTGGTGCGCCTGCAGTCCTAGCTACTGGGCAGGCTGAGGCAGGAGGATCACTTGAGCCCAGGAGTTCAAGGCTGCAGTGAGCTATGATCGCACCACTGCACTCCAGCCTGGAGAGAGTGAGACCCTGTATCAAAAAAAAAAAAAAAAAAAAAAGAAAGAAAGAAAGAAAGAAAAAGAAGAAAAAAGAGAGATGGACCAGAACTGGTTTCTACTGATAGAAATTAATCTCAACACCCTTCTAAAAAGGCCACTCCCACACCTCCAGGCCCCTCCATACACACTGCCCATGGAAAGGCCACTCACTAGACACCTGTCCTGGCTCTGCCCTGAAAGCCTGGACTTCTCTGCTTTAAAGAGAGGGAGGCAGCCTGAGCTGATATATGATACGTAGTGTATTATTTTATTGTGTCCTACTTACACTGCTATTTAATTTTTCATACATTTTCTTCATAGCACTTGTAACAATCTGTAACTTGATTATCCTTGTTAACTGTCCGTGCCCATGGCCAGAAACCTAAGAGATACTTTTCTATTTTGCCACCATATCACCAATGCTTACCACAGGGCTGGGCACCAAGCAGACATTCAATAACTATTTGTTCAATAAAGATGCATGTGTCCTAGGCACTGCAGCGAGTTTATACATTTCTGGTTGGAAGAGACCATGTCTTCTCTTCTTTTACACTTGCCCAGTGTTCTTCACACTTAATAGAAAAAGGGATTAAAATTTTAAACAAGAAGCAACCTTCCATTCTGGACTAGTGGCCAGTGAAGCTCTGCTGAGGGATCTTCTACGGGCCCTCCTACCCAGGGTCCAAATGCCAAGGAAGGAGACGGCCAGACAGGTTAGGAAAAGGACATTCACCTTAGAGCCACAAGATGAGGGCTTGAGTCCTGGTCCTCTAAAGTAAGGATGGTAACAGCCACAGCACCCGCTCAGCCATCTCCTAGCACTGTGAGGACAAACCCATCAGCATCACGAAGGTGCCTGGTAGCTGCACATCCATTTAGGAGCACTGGTTATAATTTCCAGCACCTCACAGTGCCAGGTAAACTATCCACGTTTCACAGAGGCTTAGCCAATTAATTCAAAGAAATAACCTGAAACTATGATCTTCACAGAGGAATGAAAGGAAAGAAAATGGGGAATTTTCCATGACTAATTCCAATGCTGGATTTTAATTTTCTGAGGACCAGGAGACAGGAGGCATGAGAAAATTCAAAATCTAATTCAACCTCTTTCTACTGAGGTTCAGTCCATGGAAAGCCCGGGGCAAGGCTTGGGAGTGCGGGGTTGGGAAGGGTGTGGAAATCAGAGCCACTGTGTGGTGTGCCCGTTTTATTGGTGTGGTTTCTGCCCAGTGGACCTACTTTTATGCTAATACTTTACAGCATTGCTTCTGCGTGGAAGGAGGTTATATTGGCTTGTGAAACAGACTTGAACACAAGAGAGATGTTGGGGGTGGGAGCTGTGGGGTGAGGGCCACCTGCAAAGGGGTACAAGTGCATCATCCCACAAAACCCTAGGACGTAGAGTTATTAACCCCATTTCACCAATGATACCAAGGTCAAAGAGGTGAAGTGACTTGCCCAAGGTTACACAGCTAGGGAGTGGCAGAGCCAGAATTTCAATCCCAGTCTGTGCAACAGCAAAGTCAGCCCGTCAACTACCGTAGTGCCCTGCCTTACAGACGATGAAGTGCCAGACAGAAGCAAGTGCTCTAGTGCACTCTTGAAGGAAAACAGTCATTCTGACCAATAAGCAGAGATTCCTTAAGGAGGACGGCATCTGAGCAGGACAGGGCAGAGCCCAAAGTGCAGTGCTGTGCCTGGAGGAGGGGCAGGTGCAATAAATGGCCCACACGAAAAACCAGGAGCAGGTGGGTTCCGGCTGTATTTGGGGAGGCTGCAGTGTGAGTGTGGGGCTCTCAGGATCTCAAGGGCCTCAGAGGCAGTCTCAGAAGTTTTTTTGTGTGAGGTTTCTGAGCAGCGGACAGACCACGAGCTGAGGTGGCTGTTGTCAGAGCCCTCAGCTCTGACCAGGCAGCAACAACAGCAGCAACTGTGGCTGCCAGGGAAGTCTCCGCATCAGCACAAATCCAGGCTGCCCATGAGCTGAAGTGTTCCTGCAGAGCCCGGCCAGACCTGGGCCATCTGAGGACAGCTACATGCTGTCTGCAGCACTGCCAGCACCTGGGCGACCTTGGGGCCCGTTAGCCCAGCCCTTTATGCCCTCACCTCTCCACCTGCTTCTCCAAAAGCACAATTGAGGTAAAGACACACACTGGGTGCTGTGCAGCTGCTAGGAACTGTCAAGTCTACCAAGTGGGACCACAAGAGCTGGCGGGTCCCTACAGGTCCAACCCCTCCCTGTACTGGGGAGGTCCCTGAGACTTGGCAGAGGCAAAGAGCTGTTCAGGGTTCCCCAGGTCGCAGGCACAGCCAGAGCTGTGGCTCAGGGCTTCTGTTCATTCCTTCAGCAGGGACTGACAGAGCACCTAAAACATACCTGGGCCTGGTCTGGGTGCTGGGGACAAAAGGGTGGAAATGACAGACAAGTGATTCTCCTTACAGTGCTTCTGTTTGGTCTCCAAGTCCAGGGCTCTTTCCACTGCACACATGCCTCCATTCCATCTCCTCCAGTACATGTGAGGCTCACATGTAAATATCTATCTCCCCAGCCAGCGGCGTTCCTAGCTGAGTGCCTGAGTCACCGTTCCAGTACAGCATCTAGCACTGGGTTGGGCTTAGAGCCAACCCTGAACAATCCTGTTAGTTGACCACCAATAGTCCTTAATGGGTAGCCAATTACTGTACAACTGAACTAAGTCACCCATGTTCCCCACACTCCTTTTCCTCAGCTGTAAAGTGGGATGGTGATAATTACAATGTCATACCTAATGTTTGTTGAGCATTGCCTATGAGCCAGTCATTATGCTGAGTACTTTACAGGCAATGCGTCATTTAATTGTCATAATACCCCTAAACCCTAGGGTTTATGAAACTGAAAATACTACTTTCAGTGCTTCACAGATGAGGAAACTGAGGCTTAGAAGGTAAAGAATTTAATGGAGGTTACATGAAGTAGCAAATCTATCACTCCAAGACTTGTGCTCTTAGCCTAAACACTAACCTACCTACCCCTTCCTGCCTCCCCGCAATACCCCCACGCCACCCACTGACATCAGAGGGCTTTGGGGAGGACTGGGGGAGACAGTGGAGAGGAGAGCACACAGTGACTCTGGAAACACAAGCACTACACAGAGGTATGGGAGCTGGATGCTTCTGCTATCCACAGTGAGTATCATGAGGCAACAGCCGCTATGCGTGGTTGGTCCTGCTGACAACATAGAGGGCTAGATCTCAGGGGATTGGCGGGACTTGGAAAAGCAGAGAGGAGGAGAGAGAACATTCCAGGCAGGTGTGCTGGGAGAGGAAGGCATCATCTGGAAACAAGGCCCAGAGGAGGGAATAGAGGTTGAAGGGGCATAAGTCAAACTGCCCCAACTACATGCAAAACTCCTACTGTGACACAACCATTCTTTCCCCTCAACCCACCAGGGAGACATACTATCAGCGCCCTGCACCTGCCTCCATGGAAACCCACCTAGCATATCCTCCTATCTCAACCCTCAAACCCAGAGCCCAAGAGAGCACATTCAAAAAAAAAAAAAAAAAAAAAAAAAGGGCAAGGCAAGGCTGGCATGCTTCTGAGTTTCAGGCTCCTGCCTCATTTCCTATAGGCTCTGGCACAGTGATTATTCGCATGGCTGATTGGATAACTGATTATACAGCAGAATATTTTTAGGTCTGCATCTCAAAACACACACAAAACAAAAACAGGGAAGGCACAGCGCATTTCCTCCGAGGCCTGCTGTAACAGGCAAGCATAGCATTAGTTCGGAGGGCAGGTAGGAGGAAGAAGGAAGAAAGCAGAAGAGTTGTCTCCTCATTAAGTTGGGTTGACTCCAGAGCAGCTGCATCTGTTTGGAGGGCAGAGAGAGAGACAGAATGTGCGTGTGTGCATCATGTGTGCCTCTGTGAGGGAGAGCAGAGAAAGAGGGGACAGGAAGACACAGACTGGGAATGTCAACCTCTTCCTCATTCCTTTTCTAGCCTTCTCTCCACAATGTTGTCCCTTCCCCACCTCCACAGAATGAGCACTGCCCCTAGGGGTCCCAAAACAGAGACATGATGATATGAACCGGGGGGCTGGTACCCTTTCCTCAGCTCCAGGTAGGTTCAAAGTCAAATGCTGGTCGCGACTATTGATAGTAAGAAGAACGCATCATACCTCAAGCCTGCTACGTGCACAGCCCTTAGCACTTACAATTCACTTCACCTGCACCATCCAGCAGTGCTCACCCTCACCCTGCAGGGTCACCAGAGCAAGAACACATTAGAAGGGGAACGTTTCCCAAGGATCATCATGTCTAAACCTCCCACTCTTCCGGTGGAGACTCAAAGGTCCACAGAGAGGAAAGGATTTACCTAATGTCACACATCAAGTCATACTGGAAAGCAGGTAAGTATGAGAATTGACAGGCCAGCTGTAACAAAAATACAGAAACTGCAGGAAACCTGCTATCCATACAGTGTCCAAAAGAACTGCCAAGGAGGAGTTTGACATTTCCTTGTCACCCAGAAGTGGCTGCCCTAACTGAAAAGTAGAAAGGCTTCCAAAAGACCCAAGTTATAGCGCCACTTGGAACAAAATAACCTGAAGAGAATTCTGTTTTATAGAATGCAGCCTATGCTCTGGACCAGACACCCATATATGGTGCAGCCTCTCTCACAGCTACAATATGTGGGTCCAGAATTCCAAGGATGAAATGAGGGTGGTTCCTCTTGCTAATAAACAATGCACAGAATATTTCATTCCTGTCTCAGCAACCTTAAGCCCACTGGTTTGGAGATCTTGGTCCCCAAGGGAGGAAAAGGGGATTCTTCCACCAGGCTATAAAGCGGTGGTTCCACTGAATTTAAACACAGGATGAGCACCTGGACACTTTGGTCCCATTTTGCCACCAAACCAACCGGCAGGAAAGGGTGGGTTAACCTACTGTCTGTTGTGATTGATTTTGATTAGCATAGGGCAACTGGGCTGCTTCTACGCAATCTAGGCAAGGAGGCCAGGTCTGGAACCTGGGTGATTCTCTGTGGCATCTCTTATTATTTCCACGACCTGTAGTAAAGGTTAATAGAAAATTACAGCAACCAAAACCATGCAGGAGAACTGAAGATGTGAACCCCTGAGGAAGGAAGGTTTGGGTCCCTCTACCAGGTGAAGAAGCCCGAACAGCAGGTGATGGGGCTGAGAGTACATAAAATAGATAGTGGAAAAAATGCAGCCATGGATGTCAATGACAGTCTGGTGACCAATTAAAGAAATGAAGGCTGTAGCAACTTTGCATATTTTCTATTTGCTTGTTATCTCTGCATTTTATTTAAATGTGTTAATCATTTTCTTCTCTCTGCTTCCCATTTTGATCTTCTACACAAGTTGTGGGAAATTAACTTAGTTAACTTACTGAAGTACAATTTAGTGTGTAGATAACAGACTATTCCACGGGAGTGTGATGAATTTGAGGAGTAATTAAGATAGCCAGAAAGGAGTGCGATGACTCTTGGCACTGTACGTCTCCTCATTTTGGGGAATGATGAGAACTTCTTCACTTGTAACAAAGTTAGCTGCATCTTGCTAGGTAGAGACAGTTGTTACGACACACAGGAGTTCATACAAAAAGGACGTATGGAAGCTGAGTAGCCATGAGGTGTACCAGTTATACACTGATTGCCTCTCCACTCCAAGTACACCCTGTTTTCTTGTTCTATGAAACAAATCTGGGCCTTATAAATATTCTTCCATTGTCAACTGGCGAAGTGTGAAGCTTTAACAGGAAGAAAGCATTTTGTGCTTGGTTGCACTGTGCTCACTCAGCATGCTCCTGCAGTGTACCCGTCTTCTCCAGGGCCAGCTCCTACAGTGCCTGTGGACAGCGGTGCCCACTGGCCAGTGCTTTCTCCAGCATCCCCACCTCCTACACCTCAGGGAGTTTCTAAATGGAGAGCCTCCAGCGAGACATCTCCCACATCTTTCCTTGGCACCCTAGAGGGCAGATTTCTGGCAAATTCCAGAGGAGAGGTTTCCAGCAAGTTCTACCAGCACAGGACCAGAGAGACTTCCCCACCATCCTCATGACACAAAATCAATTTCTCTGCCATTCAGTGAGCCACAGTCAAGCTCTGTGCAACAAGATCTGGATCGCAGCCCTGGGACGATGTCTTCCTCAAGTGCTCTATCTCAGCCCTAAGGGTAGTGTCTTGTCTGTTTTTTGGGGTTTTTTTTGTTGTTGTTTGTTTTTTTGTTTTTTGTTTTTTGTTTTTTGTTTTTTGTTTTTGAGTTGGGGCTTCATTATGTTGCCTAGGCTGGTCTTGAACTCCTGAGCTCAAGTGACCCTCCCACCTTGGCCTCCTAGTAGCTGGCACTATAGGCATGTGCCAGCACACCTAGCTGTATCATATTATCTATTCCTACCTTCTTTAGAGTTCTCTTGACTTCTTACTAGCCAATCCTTCATTACTCCAATTCTACTATGGTTAATAATTTCTTATACTGAACTTTAGTTATTCAAATTACTACGTGGTTTCTGTCTCCTGGTCACAGATACAGATTGATAGAGCAAGTGTGAGATTCGACAACATAGCTATCACAAAAAGTAGAAACTGCAGGAAACCTTGTATACAACATAAAGAAGAAGTGTCAGAAAGTGACAGTTCTCAATCCAAGCAGAAGCTGGGTATTTTTGCAGGAGTGTTTAGCGGGACAAGAAGACATTTATTTCCATTGTTGGGTTGAGTCTTAATGAGGAAATTCACAGTGACCTCAAAAACACCTTACACTGACAACATATGTATTATGGCTTCCAAAGAGTTCCACATCCTTTTTTAAACATTTGAATACACACACACACACACACACACACACACACACAGACGGCTGTGCCAATTATATAAATAAGGAATATGAAGCAGATGCTGAGGGCTGAAGTGTCTCATCCCAAGTCACAGACTCAGACGTGGCTCCAGAATTACAACGTCTGGTTTCTTATTCAGGTACTATGCTCTTTCCACTCCACTAGATCACAAGAACAACTATCATTACTGAGAAGTAGGAAGTGCAGGAAGAAGAGGGAGAGATAACAAACTGAGGCATTGTGAATGAGGAAGTCTTGAACAGGGCCATCTTCTTTGTGGTCAAAAGGGAAAATGAAACCTAATTTTCAGAACCCAATGCAAATATAGAAAAACTATAATAGCTCTGTCCTGGCAATTGATAAATACATTTTAGACAATTTAATTTACAAGCTTAAATTCACTCATTTAGGATTAATCAGAGCAATTCAGCCACATACTCTGTGGTGTTTGCACAGAAGCAAAGTGCCCTCTTACCTACGTAACCTATTAACTGTCTCACTTTTTAAAACTCAAACTGAAATTTCCCTTTTAATCCTACAGAACTGCATTTCTTGGCCTGTTTATAAATGACCACGTTTATAAAGGTGATGACTGCCTTCCACTTCTGGCAATGATGAAATAAAATGGACCAAATTTATCCTACTGTCTTAAACAACTTGAAAACTGGGGAAAAATAGAAAACAAATATTTCTAATACTCAACAATAGACAGTGAAGACTGTAATGCCTGAGAGATGGGCTCCTTTCTCTCAAACAAAATGAGCTTCATGACTGCCCCAGCTTTGTGCCTGAAGGTTCATTCTGAAACATGAAGCAGAGAGTGGGGACCCCAAGCAGAACACAAAGGTCTCACTGAGCTGAGGAAACAGATTGGAATGTAGGGAGTCTGAGGTGGCTAGACATTGCAGCGCAAAGAATCCAGAAATCCGAAGAGGGAAACCCTCCAGTCTTTGCTGAACACTAAGTCACAGATGTGAGGACAAACCTCCACGAGGCTAAGCAAAAAGCAAACCCTGAAACTGTGAGCTGAACAGATCCCAGAGTTCACTTACGATTAGGATTCATTTGACTTTCCAACTATCAGAGTCAAAAGACGTTGTTGATCCCTTGGGGTTTAGGCAGAGACCCTAAAAGGCGATCCTAAACCCACCCTAACAACGCTTAAAGATGGTCTCTGAAAAGATCACTATGAGCAACGAGTAACTTGACTGCCAACTGTAATGAATTACACATTCTTTAAAGGAAGAAAATTCAGATGCTACACAATATAATTTTTACAACATCCAGCATTCAATCAAAAATTACTAGAATTGCCATGAAAAAGAAAAATAGGACCCATAAGCAGTTTTTGTAAAATGACTAAACAGAAACAGACTTAGAAATGAGGAGATAATAGAATTAGCAATCAAGGATTTTAAATCAGCTATTGTAATTTTATTCAAGTATTTTTTTAAATCATGCATAATAAAAGAGGAAATATCAAATATTTTTTTAAACTCAAATGAAATTTCTAGAAATGAAGATGTTTAAAATTAAAAATTCACACTTGATGGAATTAACAGTGGACTAGACCAGAGTTCAGCAAACTATGGCCCATAGACCTAATCCCAGATTGTAGCTTGTTTTCATAAAGTTTTATTGGCACACTCATTTTTTGGTGTATTGTCTATGCATGTGTTTGTGATACATAGGAGAGTTGTGTGATTATAATAGACCACCTGGTCTACAAAGCATAAAATATTTACTATCTGACCTTTTATAGAAAAAAATATGCTTATCCTTGAACTAGACACTACAGAAGATTAATGAACATGTAAATGTAGCAAAAGGCTTGCAAAATTCTGGCTTGCAAAATTTCACACAAGAACTTTCTTTTGGCCAGGCACTGGCCAAAATGTAACAAAAGGCTTCAACTGGAAGACAGAGCTGTTGTAGTGAATAATAAAGCCCAGCTAAAACTGGTCTTTCCAAGGTAGGTGCATCTTAATATCGGACAAAATAAATTTCAGAAAATATAGCAAAAGGCTACATTTAATTATCCAAAATTAATTAAAGATTGGTTTTTAAAATGATGAACAGAAACTCAATGACTTATGAACAAGATCAACTGGGTTAATACATGTAATCGAAGCCCTGGACAGAGGAGTAGAAGCAAAAAATAACAATGATTGAAAAATTAACAAATATAAAGACTATAACCCACATAACCAAGAAACTCAATAAATCCAGAGGTGAATAAACAAAGAAAACCTCTCATTAAAATCAAGTACCCAAAAACTGATTTAAAAAAAAAAACTTGAAATCAAATGAAGAAAAAAACCTTATGTGTACATTATGTACACAGAATCAAAGAAAAGTTTTGTTTTGTTTTGAGACAAGGTCTCAATCTCTGTCGCCCAGGCTGGAGTGCAGTGGCGCAATCATGGCTCAACTGCAGCCTCCAACTCCTGAGCTTAAGCAATCCTCCTGCCTCAGCCTCCAGAGCATCTGGTATTACAGGCACATGCCACCATCCCCAGCCAATGTTTTAAACTTTTTGTTGAGATGGGGTCTTGCTATGTTGCCTATGTTAGGCTGGTTTTGAGCTCCTAGACTCAAGCAATCCTCCTACCTCAGCCTCCTAAAGTACTGGGATTACAGGCATGAGCCACAGTGCCTGGCCAAAAGAAAGTTCTTGTCTGAAATTGTGCAAGCCAGAAGACAATAGAATGGCATCTTTAAAGTGCTGCAAGAAAAACTGTCAATCCAAAATTCTATATCCAGTGAAAATATCTTCACAAATGAGGGTAAAATGAAGTTTATCTGACAAACAAAAGCTGAGAGGATTCACTGCCAGCAGAAATACACTACAGAAAAGTTAAAGCAAAGTCCTCAAACGGAAGAAAATGACACCAAATGAAAATGTGAATCTATGCAAAGAAATGAAGAGCCCTATAAATGGTAAATACGTGGTAAATATAAAAGACTTACGTATATAGAGAAGACTCATATAAAATAGATATAGTTTTTTTTTTTTTTTTTTTTTTTTTTTTTTTTTGAGACGGAGTCTGGCTCTGTCACCCAGGCTGGAGTGCAGTGGCCGGATCTCTGCTCACCGCAAGCTCCTCCTCCCGGGTTTACGCCATTCTCCTGCCTCAGCCTCCGGAGTAGCTGGGACTACAGGCGCCCGCCACCTCGCCCGGCTAGTTTTTTGTACTTTTTAGTAGAGACGGGGTTTCACCGTGTTAGCCAGGATGGTCTCGATCTCCTGACCTCGTGATCCGCCCGTCTCGGCCTCCCAAAGTGCTGGGATTACAGGCTTGAGCCACCGCGCCCGGCCAAAATAGATATAGTTTATGTGGCAAGAGTAGAAATAAAATGGAATGTTAAAAGAATACTCAATTATGCTAAAAGAAGGCAGAAAAAGGGGAAAAGGAACAATGAATACATGGAAAAAATAGAAAACAAGTACCAAGATGGTATACGTAAAACCCAAACATAAATGACACAAACACTTCAACTGGAAGACAGAGTTGTCATAGTGAATAAAGCCCAACTAAAACTGGTCTTTCCAAGGTAGGTGCATCTTAATATTGGACAAAATAAATTTCAGAACAAAGAACATCAACAGGGAGAAAGAGAAACATTTCATAATGATTAAGTCATCAATTCATCAAGGAGACATAACAACCCTAAATGTGAATTCATCCAAGAGCAAAGCTTCAAAATATATGAGGCAAAAACTGACACAACTGAAAAGATAAATCAATCCACAACTATAGTTGGGAACTTCAACATTCCTCTCTCATACCTGATGAAACAAGTAGAAAGAAAATCAGTATGTATACAAAAGATAAGAATAGCACTATCAATCAGCATGGTTAAATTTATAGAACCTGGCATTTAGAAAACATTCCACCCATTAACATCCTAATAAGCATGATTTTCCAGTTAATATAGAATATCTACCAAGACAGACAATATGCTGGGCCACAAAATAAGCATTAATACATTGAAAATGTTTAAAAGAACACAAAGAACATTCCCCAAACATAACGGAATTAAAAGTCAACAATGATTGACCTTTTGATGTTGGTCAAAACCCAGATATGTAGAAATTTACAAACACATTTCTAAATAATTCAGGGTCAAAAAAGAGAAATAAGAAAATATTTTCAACATTTGAGTGAAATAATATGCAACATATCAAAAAAACTGAACATAGGTAAGTCAGTGCTTAGAGGGAAATGTATAGCCAATATTCTGATATTAGAAAAGATCTAGAATCAATTGTGTAACCTTCTACCACAGAAAAGATGACCAAATTAAATCCAAAATAGTAGAAAGAAGGAAAAAACAAGGTAAAGTGCAAAAGTAAATGAAATCGAAAATAGGCAAACAATAGAGAAAAATCAAGGGAACCAAAAGGTGGTTTTTTCAACATCAATGACTCTTAGAAATCTGTAGCTAGATTGATCAGCAGAAAAGGAGGAAATGAATTACTGGTATCAGAAATAAAAGACAATTACCACAAAGCCTATAGACTTTGAAAATATAATCAGGAAATATGAATAATTTTATGCCAATAAATTTGATGCCTTAGATGAAATTGGAAAATTCCTTCCAAGATACAAGCTACCAAAGCTCATACAAGGAGAAACAGAATATCTGAGTAGCCCTATATCTATTTAATAACTTGAATTCTTTTTTTTTTTTTTTTGAGAGGGAGTCTCGCTCTGTTGTCCAGGCTGGAGTGCAGTGGCACGATCTCGGCTCACTGCAACCTGCGCCCCCCCCAGGTTCATGCCATTCTCCTGCCTCGGCCTACCAAGTAGCTGGGACTACAGGTGCCCGCCAGCATGCCCAGCTAATTTTTTGTATTTTTAGTAGAGACGGGTTTTCACCGAGTTAGCCAGGATGGTCTCGATCTCCTGACCTCGTGATCTGCCTGCCTCGGCCTACCAAAGTGCTGGGATTACAGGCGTGAGTCACGGCGCCCAGCCTAATAACTTGAATTATTAACTTGAAATCTTTCCACAAAGAAAACTCCAGATTCCATTTCACTGGTAAATTCTGTCAAACATTTAAGGAATAATACTAATCCTACACAAAGTCTTTTAGAAAGCAGAGGAAGAAGGCACACTTTCCAACTTATTTTATGAAGCCAACAATACCAGAAATTTAAAACTATAAACCAATATCCCTCACGTACAAAGACATAAAAATCCTTACAAAATAGTAGCAAATTAAATTCAATAACATATAAAAAGCGTAAGGCACCATCACCACAATCAACTGATGTTTATAGTAAGAAAGCAAGGTGGTTTCAGCATTTAAAAATCAATTAATGCTACTCACTATATTAGTGGAATAAAAAAGAAAACCATATGACCATTCTAATAGATGTGTTAGAAGAGTGTTATGGAATTCAATAACTACTCAAAGCGCCTGACAAACAGAAATAGAAAGAAACTTCTCCAACCTAACAAAGGACATCTGCAACAAACCCACAGCTAGCATCATACTTAATGGCGAAACAATAAGTGATTTACCCTAAGATCACAAACAAGGCAAGGATTCTATTGTCACTATTCCTATTCCACACCGTAACAGAGGTTTCAAATAATGTAATAAGGCAAGAAAAAGAAATTAAAGGCTTACTGATTATAATGGGAGAAGGAAAACTATCTTTGTTCACAAATGACATGATCTATATGTCTAAACTCCTAATGAATTTACCAAAAAAGTGACTAAGAAATGAGTTTACAAGGTTACGGGATACAGTCAATATACAAAAGCTGCTTTTAATTCTATATCCTAGCAATAAATGAAAATTAAAATAAATACCATTTACAATAACATCAGAAACAAATGATATAGGGATGCATTTCAAAAATTACACAAAAGACTTGAAACTGTAAACCACAAAACATTACTGAAAAAAATTAAATCAGATCTAAATAAATTATGAGAAATATACATGTTCATGGACAGAAGATTCGATACTAAGATGTCAATTCTCCCTACATTGATACGTAGTTTTAGTGTGATCCCAATCAAAATCTAAACAGGGCTATTTTGTATAGAAATTGACAAGCCAATTATTAAATTTATATGGAAATACAAAGAACCTAATATAAAGCTGGAGAACTTATACTACCTGATTTCCAGATATACCATAAAGCTACATTAATCAAGACATAGTGGTATTGGTGTAAGAAGAGACATACAGACCAACAGGAAAGAATAGAAAGTTCCGAAATAAACATATATACAGTTAATTTATTTCACAAAGGAGCTAAGGTTATTCAACAAGCATAGTTTTTCAACAAATGATGCTAGAACAACTGGACATTCAGGTTAAGGAGTGAACTTCAACTCTTACTTCACATATACCTTATATAAAATTACCTCAAAATGAATCATAGAGCTACATGCAAAAGCTAAAACTATAAGCCTGGACTCTTATTCTCTGGGGGAAGAATCCACTTTCAGACTAATTCAGGTTGCTGGCAGAATTTAGTTACATAGGACTGAGGTCCCCGCTCTTGCTGTCACAGCTGGGGGTCCTTCTCACCTTCTAGAAGACATCAGCAATGCCTGGCTCATGGCCTCCTTTCCCTGTCTTCAAAGTCAGCAGGTTGAGTTCTTCTCACTCTTTAAGTCTGACCTCTCCTTCTACTATGTCTCTCTGACTGGCTTATGCCCTCCCTTCCTGATTTTAAGGGTCCATGTGACAACCGTGGGGTTGCCCACTTCCAGGATAATTTTCCTATCTTAAAGTCAGCTGATCAGCAAGCTTAGTTTCATCTGCACAGTCAGTCCCTTTTGCCCTGTAACATAATACATTCACAGGTGTATCACCAGGGAGCATCAAAAATCATGAGAGCCAAAACCCCACCTACAAATATTACGGCCCAGCAACTGCAGTCGTTTCTACTTTTCCCAAGGGTAATAAAAACATATATGTGTGTACACAAAGACCTGTATAAAATGTTCATAGCCACTTTATTTGTAACAGTCAAAACCGGGTTATTTTTCATAGCCAAAACAACGTTTCCAATGTTTAGACTCTAATGTCCAACAGCAGGTACAGGGATAAACAAATAGTGGTATCTCCATACAATGGACTACTATACAGCCATAAAAAGGACAAACTTGTGATGCACACAGAAGAGTACATTCTATATCATTTCATTTATGAAACTTGAATATAATTTATAATAGTAAAAAGATGAATCTCATCTATAGTAGTAAAAAGCAGATCAGTGTTTGCCTGGGTCAGGAATTGGGGGTGAGGACTGACGAGATAGGGCACAAGGGACCCTTATGGTGATGGAAATGTTCTGCATCTTGAGTGGGTTGGTAGTTACAGAGTGTATATACTTATCAAAACATCCATCTGTAAAATATATACTTAAAGGTATATGTTTTAAGTAAATTTTATCTCAATGAAGTGAGGAACTGTCCCTTTTCTTAAGCACTGGTGGGAATCAAAGCCCAAATCCCATGTCACATTTACTGATAATACACAAAGCCCAGAGCCCTTGGCCTGCCACTGTACCCTAGACTCAGATTCTAGGTGCCTGTCATTTCCAAGTCTTTTCTGCTTTCTTTTTCTTCCATGGTCAAGGCTATCAAAGCAGCCAGTTCCCACCAAGGTGTGGAGGCAATCATGTAGTTAAATGTAGTTCACCATAACTGAAGGTAATTCATGCTGTCACATCTGCTGTAACCAGAGGTCACATCTCTGGAACCAGAGAAGCTGCTCACATTAATCGTAACTGACACGGCCTCCCTCCTTCAGGGGCATCCAGCCCCAGTGCAGGGGTTTCTGCACTTTGGTTCAAGGGTTCAAGGCACTCCATCTAGATCTCTGCATTTCTCTTTACTTTTTCTCTCAGTGAAAAATGACATGGATGGTTAAAAGATAAAAAAGAGACAGTTGAGAAATCACGGGTCAGCCAACTAAATGTGACTGCAAAGCTGATTTCAGCACTTTGTTCCTATTATTGGGTCCTGTCTGTTGACACAGTTGATGGTTTTCTCCGATTCCCACACCGGCCTTCTTGGTGTTTCCTCATCTTTGCCTCCTGGGCCCATTTAAGTCACTGGGTAACAGTAGAAACAAACAGGCCCAGAGGACCATCTCCCCAGAGCTGTGCTCAGAGAATAACTAGGGCAGCTCTGGGGAGAGGGCGGGCGGACACTTCAGGAAAGCACGATACCTTCTTTCCCCAAGGGCTCGGTCCTAGGACCCAGGGCCTCTAGGGAAAGCATCTCACAGCTCTGAGCACTGATACTGCAGTCTCCAGGCCACATGCTGTCTCCACCTTTACTGATCTTGTAAGTGTTCTCATCTCTGGAAGGGGAGAACAGACCTGCATCATAGGACGCTGTGAACATGAAACGGGACATTCGTAAAAGTTCTTTGAAAATCAGAAGTACTGTGCTATGCTTCTGTTTTAAATTTTGGATCGCCATGTCTTAAGGTGGGCCACATGCATTCTGGTTCGCCTCAATACTCAACATCCAAGTGTAGTCTTCCTAACCGCTTCCTTGATTTCTGTTACCTATCTGGCTTCTGAAGGCATCAGAATTCATTATCCTTACAGAAATGCTGTAAAATGTAAAATGCACTGCACAGAAGTTATAATTACTCACAGATTTGACAGCTAGCTTTCAGTGTGCCGCTCATTCGATCACTTCAATTAGTTCAAGTCCCTTCTTTCTCTGAACAACTACAGAACCTAGGAGCCTCCCATTCATTTGGGGACACAATTACACATTCCTGGAAAGATGAAAGTACTTCGAGGGGCCAGAAAATGATATCTCATTTGTCCCCCTGAGAACTCCCCATGGTGCCAGACACACGAAGGAGCCCTCCACGGTGGTCTCACAGTGCCTGGAAATTGCTGATGTCTGGAGATCTCCCTACCCACAGCCGTGGTTCTCACCTTGACAACTGCTATGCGGTGTATGAATATCATTTATTTCTAACAGTACAGTACAGAAATCTGAATAACCTATTGAATTTCTTATTTTTATTATTAGGTAGATTCAGGGTTACCTTTTTAATAATGTCCCTGTTTCATACACACATAGTGCACCTTCTTGAGTAGAGGAGAAAGGACTGGAGTTAAATGTGAGCTCTGGGAAGCAGGCATAACCAGTGGCCTAAATGCAACAGCCCACAGTGAGAACCCACTACGGATACTATCACCATCAGGGGTGAGCACGCTACTCTGCCTGCAATAAATCTTAGGGATGTCCATCCTCTTACGTATCAGACCTTGAAATGAAGGCGCTAATGTTTCTAGGTCTTTAGATTTGGGGCTTTACTCCTGGTAGAGGGTCAGAGTCTGTCCCCTCCTACTAATACCAAGGGGCATGCTATCTCCACATAGTAGCCAACGCTTCTGTAAGTACGGACAGCATTTTACAGTTAAGGCACTTTCACAGCCACCATTTCATCCAACTCCATGGCAGGTCTGTAAAGCAGAGATATGCATCCCCATTTTAGAGCAAGGACCAGCAAAACCAAGCCAGCTGCTAGATGTTGGTCCCATGGCTATTAAAAGGTTTCTGAGCTATAGGGAGAAGTGTAGGGCAGGGGTGGGTGGGGAGGTGTTCAATGGCTTCTTCAAAAAGCCCTCCATTTGAAATCCTCCTTCTCCTCTTCAACCATGTGCCAGCCCCCTCTCTTTATTGAACACACGGCCCCAGGTTGTTCCTCTCTCCTGAAGAGTGCAGAGCGGCTCTCTACTGAGTTCCACTCCCCATCTGCTGGCCGGTCATCCAAATGCCTGCTCACCGAGTCTTCTGCACTGTTTCCTCCCTCTGCAGCTTCTATCCAGTACGCAACAGGCAAGCCAGGATTCAAAACTGCCTACTTCCAGCTCCCTTTGCAATTATTCCCACTTCCCACTTTTCACACAATTAAGAGTACCCATCGACACTGCGCTTCATGGTCAGGGAATCAGTCAGCCAGTGAAAGCTGACCTCAATAAGAAATAGAGCCATACTCTCCGCCTCTCAGCCTCAGGCGCTAAGTGTCTTTAGATGTCTAGAATTTCCTCCAGATAAATCTGCCTGTGTTGCCCCATCCACATTACCTACTGAAAATTTATGTAAATGTAGATACCTGCTGTCAGGTCCTCTACTAAATCTTCCTGCATCCCATTAAATATAACCAACCGTTAGAGCATCCAGGTCAGAAGTTACCAAACACCAGTCCATAGATCAGCTGCATTAGGATCACCTGGAAATCTTTCTGCAAAAAATAAACAAAACCTTTCCGAGTACGCCCTATCCCCGCAAAATTCTAATTCAGTGAATCTGGAAATCAACCACGGGATATGGATTTTGAAGTTCCCCAGGGATATTCATGCACAGTTGAGGCATCATCGTTCTGGGGAGCCTGTCATGTTTGTGGGTTCCCCATCACCAACAACTTGCCAGCTTTATTGCTGCCGCATGAAGTGGGATTATCAACTACAGCTTCCAACATGATATTCCATTTTTTCTCCCTCTGTCGCTAAGAGTACTGAGTGATATTTTGCAAAAGCATTCTCATTTGATTTAGAGAATCAAATGATTTCATAGTGTAATACCATCTATATATACTAGGTCCCAGGAACTGTTCTAAGAGCTTTAAAGGTACAAAGTCATTTCATTCTCACAACAACCCCAAGGGGTACATTTCTTATTATGTCTCATTTTACAGATGAGACATCCGAGGCACAAAGAGGTTACAAAACTTGCCCAAGGTAAAGCAGTTAATATTCGAGGTGCGATTCAAACCCCAGCAGTCTGGCTTCAAAGCTCGGGCTTTCAATCACTCTGTGCCACCGCTGTTCAAGGCAAGCCTGAGCATTATTCCCACTCTACAGAGTTTCAGTGACTGGCTGAAGTTCATCAAAATATTTGGAACAATTTCTCCAGGGAGAAGCGTATCTGTTCCATGTGTCAGCTCAGGTCTCTCAGAAAGCCCCAGACGCAAAACCACACGGAAGAGCACAGTTTCATGCTATGTAGGTCTATGCTTCCCAACCCGCCCTCCTGGCCTTCACAGCTCTAGGGACCTCACCTGTGCCACATGCCCAGCATACGACCACACCCTGTGACGCAACCGTATCTCACTCTCCAAGAGGGACAACTTTGTCCACTGGAGAGAAAGAGCTCGGCAAAGCTGCACCACTACACGGCAAAGGAAACAGTCAACAAAGTGAAGAGGTAACCCACAGAATGGGAGAAAAGATCTGCAAAGTATCCATCTGACAAGGGATTAATAACCAGAATATATAAGCAGCTCAGACAACTCAATAGGGGGGGAAAAAGCCCAATTTTGAAAATGGGCAAAAGATCTGTACAGACGTTTCTCAAAAGAAGACAAACAGCCAACAGATTATATGAAGAAATGCTCAGCATCACTAATCATCAGAAAAATGCACATCAAAACCATGAGATACCATCTCACCCCAGTTAAAATGACTTTTATCCAAAGTACAGGGAATAACAGATGCTGGTAAGGGTACGGAGAAAGGGGAACGCTCACACACTGTTAGTGGGAATATAAATTAGTACAGCCACTATGGAAAACTGTATGGGGGTTCCCAAAAATACTAAAACTAGAACTATCATATGATCCAGCAATTCCACAACCGAGTATATAGCCAAAAGAAAGGAAATCAATATATCAAAGAGATATCTAAATTCCCATGTTTATTGCAGCATTATTCACAAGCGCCAAAATACAGAATCAAGTGCCCACTGACGGATGAAGAGAGAACGAAAGTGTAGCACATATACACAATGGAATATGCTGCTGCCATAAAAAGAATGAAATCCTGTCACCTGCAGCAACTTTGATGGAACCAGAGTCATTATGTTAACTGAAATAAGCCAAGCACAGAATGACAAGTATCACATTCTCACTCACATGTAGGAGCTAAAAAAAAGTGGCTCTCATGAAGATAGAGACTAGGAATGGTAGTTACCAGAGGCCAGGAAGGGTGAGGAGAGGGGAGAATGAGGAAAGGCTTATTAATGGGTACAAACAGATTGAAGAAATAAGACCTAGTGTTGACAGATCCATAAGGTGACTCTAGCTAACACAAGTCTGAAAATATGCACATCCATTATATATCAATTTTAAAAAAGTTTTTAAAAGCTGTACCAGCTACATCAGATAAGAGTTCTAGAAGTGGAAGGGGACGTAAGGACCATTAAGACAAGAAACAGCAAACAGGTTCTATCTTTCATACCAACTCTGATCAACCAGTAAAGGCTATGAGGCTTAAGAGGAGGGAAAGGAAAGGAAGGCGGGAAGAGAGGGGAACCATGGCCAATTCGTGATGGATGGGAAGGAAGCTTCCCCAAAGTCACAAGAGCACTTAACAACAGTCAAGACTAGTGCTCAGTCTCTTGGCTCCTGCACCGGGTTCAATGCCTGGTCCACTAAACATAAACACCAGTTAAGTATTAAATGCTACTACAAAGACAGAAGTCATCAACTCTGATCATAAAAAGAGATTGCATCCTAGTGAATGAGAGTGTATGTATTCACTTATACCCAACTCTGATTCCAGAAAGGGTTTAAAGACAGCAAAGACAAGACAAGACAGGTGAGTAAAAGCTTTGTGATCCAGTAGTGGTAGGGGATGGTAGCACGCATGACCTTATAGATGTGCTTTAAAAGCTCCAATAGGGTGTAGGATTAAAAGGACCAATCTCTGGCCTCAGATAACAGAGGTAAAACCCCAGCATCTCCACTACCTAGTTGTAAGACACTGAAAAAGCTTACCTGTATGAGCCAGTCTCCTCATATCTAAAATGGTGTGAAATACCTGCAGCAGGAGATCATTGTAAGGATTAAATGACTATGAAAAGCACCTCCCACAATGCTTTGCACATGCTAAAGTGTAGCTACTGGCTGGGCGTGGTGGCTTATGCCTATAATCCCAGCACTTTGGGAGACTGAGGTGGGCAGATTACCTGAGGTCAGGAGTTCGAGACCAGCCTGGCCAACCTGGTGAAACCCCGTCCCTACTAAAAATACAAAAATCAGCTGGGCATGGTAGTAGGCACCTGTAATCCCAGCTACTCTGGAAGCTGAGGCAGGGGAATCGCTTGGACCCAGGAGGTGGAGGTTGCAGTGAGCCGAAACAAGCTGAGATCGTGCTCTGCACTCCAGCCTGGGTGACAGAGTGTGACTCCATCTCAAAAATAATAATAATTTTAAAAAGGGGAGCTACTGCCATGATTATTATCACTATTGTTGTTACTACTACTGCTGCTATTACCACCATGATTTATATACGTTTCCTTATGGGGTCAGAAAAATCAGTGATCGAGCTATAACAAAATAGTATTCTCCGGGATGGCTAAAGTTGGCAGGCTCTTTTCCGCTACTCAAAATCTTCCCAGCTAATTTTAGAATCCCAGGAATTATAAAATCCCAGGACTTTTAGAATCCCAGGGTCTGTTTTAAATCGTCTCCTGCCTTCTCCCTTGCTACTAAACCAGTGGTTCTTAACCAGGGAGCACAGCCCCAAGAGGGGTACATCTTGGTAGAGCGGATTGGTTCTCAGAGGGGGGTGTGGACTAAAGGAGCCTATTTAGTATGAGAATGTAATTTCATATTTTAACATTGAAAACCTTAGTACATATGACAGGAAGTCAAGCTTGAGCAAGCCATGCTGATGGGACGTACAGAGAAGCAGCACAACCCTCTGTGCACACTGATGGTTCTTGAGGAGGATGGAGGGCCAGTAAGCATGCACACAGCCTGAAAGTGGCACCGGTCTCCGAAGGGGGCACAGGTGTTCTTATATTCATAACAAGAGGGCATGACCTTAAAAGGCAGGGAACAGAAAAAGAGTGTGCAGCGTGGGCTTGAGATCATTTCTCTCCTAACACCAAACTGACAGTGTACCGTGGAGTTACAGAGGGTACCCCAACATGTTAGGGTTGCCAATAAAGGAAAAACACAATGGACTCACTGCCGGAGTGGGAGGTTGGCACAGAGGACATGTATGGGAATCACAGATCTGTTTCAATCATTCAGAACCAAGTTCTTCAGAGAACAGGGGGGTTAGAGCTATCTGCCAAACAGGGGAAGTATTTTTATATTATGATCTATAGTTATCTTGTTGCTTCTCCTGTTAATACTTTATGAAAATTCCCTAAGAACAGGGACCACGTTGCCATGTTTTTTTTCTTTGTATCCTTCCATGCAACAATTGTGTAATTGATGAACGAATAAATCTCACAGCATAGAAAGGTATGAAATACATTACAATAAACAGATTAAAAGGTAGTATTGAGTAATAGTTTAAATGGAACCATACTCAGCAAGAATTCAAATCCCAGTTCTGCCATTTACTAGCTGCACGTCTTTGGCCACATTACTTTTGGTACCTCAGTTTCCCTCTCTGTTCCTATCTCATGGGTTGTGAATATTAACTACAGGAGATATTTATTATACATTCTGGAATCTGTAGTCCCAAAATTCACCTCAAGTCTTTTTGCACTACAGCCTAATGATAGCCCAAATACCAGATCAGCAAGGTTTTACCAGAAAGCAACCATATGAATGTCTCTGGGTCTCTGATTCAGGAAAGAGAAACAGATTCAGCAACTACTTCATCCCTATCAATTGAAGAGGAAGCAGAAAAGAGAAAACAGAAAAGCTCTGAGCAGCTCAGAGTCCCTCAAAGGGTGAAATAAGAAGTAACTTTATGATTCATGCTGGCCAAATCAAGAGCTGAGGCTTATGTCGGGTCCTAGGTGGAACCACCAGTTTCCCAAGGACAGAGGCCCTGACAAAGGGCCAAACTCAGGCCCCTTGTTTCTGGTTTTACCAAGCTGGCCCTGGTGCCATCTGTACTTCAGTATCTGCAGAATTTCTCAAGGCTGAGAAATCAATTTCTTCTCCGCTTGGGTAATTCCAAAGCAACTAAATGGATTGCTTCATCTAGCTGCAAATAAGCATGAGAAATTTCAGCCTGATTAGTTTGTCTGAACATATAAATGTCTGAAGGCAGGCTTTCGAAATTAGGACAGACATCTCAACCCTGGTTACAGTGCACCAAGATGGTGGTGGGTTTCCTTGGGCCTACAGTGACTGCTAGAAAGCCATGGGTGGAACAGAGAAAAGACTAAGTTCTCACACTCTTCTGGTGAATAAGGAGAGGCTCAGGTACAAATTAGTAAGAATTCCCATATAGAGAATTCATGTACAGTCTGGTGTTTTAGTTATTTTGTGTCATTCAATTAATGCTCGCAGTGAGTTTAAGGATATTATGCCCATTTTATAAATAAGGAAACTGAGGCTTATAGATGGGACGTAAATTGTCAGGGTCTCACAGCTTGTTACGGTGGAGCCAGGACTCAAAATCAGGTGCGTCTGACTTTAACGTCTAGGCTCTTAAGCAGTCTGTTATTTTAATATCAAAATGTCTAAGCTTTTATCACTTTCAAAAAGCAAAAGCAAGGCAAATAACTTTGCAGCTCATATCAAAAAATCCTGTCTATCTTCAGTGCAGCAATTTCAAGGTTAACAGTTTATTCTAAAGAAATAATCAGGAATCTCCATTGTGATTTTTCTACCTCAAGATATTCAATGCAACATGGTTTACAGTGGTTAAAACAGGAAAACAGCCAAAAGTCCAATGATAGGATATGATTTCATTTTATAAAAAACATACTGCCTTTATCTGTTTCCTATATGTTTTGAAATGAACATGTTTTACTTTAAAATATTTTTAAGCTAATGTGAAAAATGAAATTCGGGCAGAGCTGCCACTTCAGAAGACCCTGATATATCAAAAAGTGAAAGATTCCATTGATTGGAAAACTATTTTAAATTCCATTTATTCACATCCTTTTCATCAGGAACACATCTATGGTATTAAAAACAAAGGCACACCAATAACATACAAATTTGTTCCCCCAACACTTACTTATTTACTTCCTTGATTGGCTAATTTGCTCATGACTTCAAGAAAACTGTTAATGGCATGAAGTTTCTCAGCTGTCCCAACTCAGAAAGGTCCTCCAAGATGACATGGACAGTCACAGAGCCATGTCAAGACCCAGTCTCCCAACACCCAGGCATGGGCACATCCCTCTCTGCCAGCTATGGCCCAGCCTCCATTAATTAACCAAAAGTTCAAGTTCTTCTGCAGCTAGCTAGCCCCAGGGGTTGATTATGTAATTCTTCTGAAGCCAGGCTTTCTCTTCACTTTGCATAGAAGTAGCAGTAAGCAGAAACTAAAGGGAATGGCAGTTTCAAACCAAGCACAACAGGACAAGGCTTTGCTTTGGTTTTCTTTCTTTTTTTTTTTTTTTTTTTTTTTTGGAGATGGAGTCTCACTCTGTCGCCCAGGCTAGAGTGCAGTGGTGCAATCTCAGCTCACTCTGACCTCTGCCTCCCAGGTTCAAGTGATTCTCCTGCCTCAGCCTCCCGAGTAGCTGGGATTTCAGACATGAGCCACCATGCCCAAACTAATTTTTTTTTTTTTTTTTTTTTTTTTTTAGTAGAGACGGGGTTGTGCCATGTTGGCTAGGCTGGTCTCAAGTTCCTGGCCTCAAGTGATCTGCCCTCCTGGGCCTCCTAAACTGCTGGGATTACAAGCCTGAGCCACCATGCCCAGCCAGGACAAGGCATTTCTTTAAACCCTCATCAATAAAACACAACCCAAAAATATTCTCTGAAATCTGAGACGGGAAGAACCCATAAAAGTTATTAGTTATGACTTGTTAATGTATAATATTGAAAATTTACTTCCACTATTCTTACTACCAAGCACCTTTCATTTTCAAATCAGAATCTGACTGAGGAGCCAACCTAAGGGAGAGAGAAGCACATTTTAGAGCTTCCCTCTAAAGTCCTGAAAGCCTTCAGACTGTCCTAGAAAAACACATTCCTCAATGACAGGAAATGATAAATATCAAACTGCCAGGAAAAGGCCATGCAACATAAAAATATCAGGTGGGTGCAAAAGTAATTGCGGTTTTTACAGTTACTTTTAGTGGCAAAATCCACAATTACTTTTGCACCAACCTAATAGTAATTGTTGATAACTGAACACCCTTTTCCCCAGAGTTACAAATACACATTCAGGCCTCAGCTGCAGCAAAAGCAACTTGAGTTGTGAGATGAAAGGCTGGAGTTACAGCTCCCTTAGAGAGACAGGAACCAGTGGCCGGCCCATGTGTCTTCTGTACAAGCCTCCGGAACTCACAAAGCGACCTGTGCTGTCTGTGTTCCTCGTCTCATTCCCAGCATCAGCCTAGCCCTAGCTCTCTGGCATTTACTTATTAGAGAGATGGGAAAGGAGCTAAAAATATGAAACTCAGGATGACAGCAACTGTCCTAACAATAGCTGGCAGTGGGGACTCCTCTCCCTCAGTAAAGTGGGGGAATCCAAATAGGCAAAGTTAGGCAGAGCCTTCTACCAGCCTGAGAAAAGGATCAGACCAGGCCTCTGGATTCCAACAGATTTGAGTTTCAACCCCACTCCTCCACTTCCTGGTGCCATGGTCTTGAGCAAATTGCTCACCCTCTGAGCTCCTGCACTCCTAGTCAATAACGTGCTCCCATCAACCTGCTCTAATTTTCTTCCATCCCAGCTATCAATTGCCAACCTAGCTGATGATTCACTTAGCAATTATGCTTATGGTTTCTCATCTGTCTCCCTAAAGATAAGCTTCAAAAAGACAGGAGATTTTTATTGGTCTTGTTCACTGCTGCATTTCTAACACCTAGAACACCATTTGGCACATACAGGGACTCAAATACTTGAGTGACTAAAAGAAAATAATAATTATAAAATCTCTCTCAGGTGGTTGTAAGAATTAAATGACATATGCAGACATTAAATAATTGTGTATTTCTTTCTTCCCTATCTTCTTAAACATTTAATGCATTTTCAGGTCGATTTTCTCTCTCATGGAATCTAGAACTGGAAGGAATGCCAAAAGTCACATGGTCCAGTTCTCAGCCCTCAGGCAGAAAACATTTTGTGTCCCCATTTTAGAGCTGAAGCAACTAAAATCCAGAGGTATAAGTGATGTATGTTTCCTATTGCTTCTGTAACAAGTTACTAAAATTTAGTAGCTTAAAACAACAGAAACTTTTTATCTTACAGTTCTGAAGGTCAGATGGCAGACATGGGTCTTGCTGAACTAAAATTAAGATGTCAGCAGGACTGTGCTCCTCTGGAGGCTCTAGGGCTGAACCTGTTTCATTGCCTTTTCCAGCTTCTAAGGCTGCCCACATTCCTTGGCTCGTGGTCACATCACTCTTGACTTCCGTGCTTCCATCATGGCAGCTCCTTCTCCAGCTAACTATTGTCTGCCTCTTGTAAGGATTGGGTGGGCCCATCTAAATAATCCAGAGTAATCTTTCCATCTCAAGATTCTGAAATTAATCACATCTGCAACATCCCTTTTGCCATGTAAGGTATCATATTCACAGGTTCAAGAGATTAGGATGTGGAAATCTTTGGTGGGGGGCCATTTTCCAAAATGACAGTTAGTAGGTGCCAAAGAGAGAACCACTACTCAGGGCATCTATCTCCTGGCAGAATCTCCCCCAACACTGGAGTTATCCTTCCTCACACTCATGGGTGTACACACACATGCACACACATGCAGAGTAAGAAGGCAGGGGCACTCAAAGGGTACAGGGAGTGGGGGGAGAGGGGGTGAAGGTCACACAGTGAGCCTAGGGATGTCCAGAATTCGAATCCAGACTCCCTAGTACAGCTGTCCTTCCCCAGCATTGCATGGCCCTCTCCAGTATCAGCCAGAAGAGAACTGTGATACAGTGCACATGCTACTAGGTTCTCAAAGCCCCATGGATCCCAACCTTATTCACCATCTCTTCTTGGTATTTAAAGCAGTAAGTGGCTAAGCCTTGTTTCTTTAATGATGATAGAATTCTGTAACTGAAAAGAAACCCCAGGAGATCAAGAAGTCTAAACCGGTTGTTGACAACAGATGCCATAATTTAATAATACATTTTGCTATACACACCCCTGCATTCCCTCCTGCCCAGCCCATCTGTCTGAATTACCTCCAGGCACATGTCACAAAATGCCTTGTCATCAAATGAGCACATGTTCTCATGAAGACTAGACTGTAAACTTATCGAGGGTAGAAACCATGAAAACTCTTTGTAATTTATTTTCATGAATTCTTACCCTTCCTCATCTCCCTTGCTGCAACTCAACTGCATTCTAGACAAACTGAGTTAGGTCAAGCTGGTGTCACTAGAAACCAGGGTCATCCTGGAGTGAGTAAGAGTCAGGCAGGTACCCAGGACAACACCAGGTCCAGAGTCAGTGGGCTCTGGTAAGCTGGGTCAGGGGGCACCACAGAAAGCAATCCCAGATGTTGAATAGTTCCTGGGGCCAGCTGGAGACAGATGACAAATGGATGGCTCCTCCCACTCCCTGAAAGCTCCATGGTGATCCAGGGCTTCAAGGCAACCCTATACTGTAGGTGAAAGTTCCAGGGGTGGGATGGGAGAAAGGTGCCATCTTTTCCTCTACTCCTTGGTTTGGCCTCTGGTGTCCATCCTGTTCTTCCAAATGAAAATATTCTTAGATCCACCAAATCCTCCAAATGCTGTCTACCTGGTCCTCCCGTGACTGCATCCTCGCATTTTCCAGTGGGAAACAGGGCACTGTGAAAACGAGCTGGCTGAGCTGGCTGTCGCAAACCTAACTACTAACCCTAAGGGGGACTACAGCTACCAAGATTACACTCCTCACCACACCGCTGTTTATAAGAGTTGTGTTGAACTAATGCACCATTTTAATATTTAAACAATTAAAATAGATGACCAATGTATAGACAACATGGAAAAAATACAAATTGAAACCTGAGGAAAGAAATAAATAGCAAAATAACAGGACATTAAAGCTGCAAGGGAGTGAACTCCCACCATGTCTAACACCAGATCAATAGAGGAATTCAAGATCTGGTTTTCATATTTGGGTGACTCCTGTCATTTTTTCCTCAATCTGCAAGTCTCAAGGGACATTATTTCTGATGCTCTGATCACAAATCTTCACATCCTGGCCAAGGGGAAGAAAAGCAGGATCCCTGATGCCTATGACAGTGACTGCCACATACACATAAGTGTGTGGAATTTTACTAACATTAGAAAGGTAAGAAGGCTTCAGGAAGGCTGCTGCCCTTTTCTGCATGCAGAGAGTGGGATCAGCCGCCTGCCATTACTCCACAATGGCATTTCTTTCTGCCTCGAAGCCTCTGTATCTTCCTTCTGCCTAGAAAATTCTGTCCCAGAGCCCCACATGGCCTTCCCTGACCACCCTGACCAGGTGCTGTTGCGTCACCTCCCTTCTTTCCTTCAGGAGGCAGGTGCTCTCTAAATCACCACCTGTATTTACTCATGTGTCTCCCGAGTAGAATGGAAGCTCCAGGCCGACCTTTTCACCAAATATCTCTAGTGCCAAGAACAGTGCCTCCTATCTGGTAAGTGCTCGACAAACACTTGCTGAAGGGACTGAACTGGCAAGTGGAAAAGCATGGCCTGAGGAACCTGGAATCGAGCTTATCCTGACTCTAGTCTCAGTAATCCCAAAGCATTTGAGCAATTCTGTCCCCATCCTCAGGTAAGGCCCGAGGGAGCCACCTTTGAGACCAACTCAGGTTGCTTGGAATGCTGTAAAATAATATAATGATTGTCTGAAAGTGGTTTTCTAACTTCTGTCGTTAAGATAAACCAGACTTCACACTTTTGGGTGAAAGCCTTTCTGTTCAAGGGCATCTCCCATTCCATTAGCCTTTACCCACACAGACACACACGCACACTCCCTACCTCACAGACTCCTTGTCAGACTTTGCCAGGACTGGTGGGCTGTCACTGAACTTGGTTTCTATTCTACCTTCTTCTAAGACTTCACCTTACTCACTTCTTTCTCTTTTTCCACCTTCTAAGAAAAGCTGCAGCTCCCTGAAGAATGCATCCTAACATCAGCGTGTCTGACTGAAGCTCCTGCAGAGCTGGCTGGGACTGCAGCCATCTCTGCTGGTGACCCAGGCGCTGAGGTAGGACATGGGCCACATTTCCCAGCCCTGTGGCAGGCAGATAAAGTACTTCCTTTTGCCCATCTGCTAGTTGGGAGTGGCGAGAAGGGGAAAACCACCTTAGAAGGAAAAACTCCCAGCTCCTTGGGTGGCCTTGGAGCACTGCTCTTCCCACACTTCAAGGGGGAAGAGTACCCACTGCCCTTTCCTCTCACCTTTCCCGCACCTGCTCATGACTTCAACACAAAGAGGGATTTCCTGATAACTTTACAATCCTCAGACACCCTTATATGCAGAGCTACAATCAAACAACACTCCCATCACCAGCAACTGCCCAAGCACCTTTGGGAGCAGAGTGAACACACCAGGCTTGGGGTGTATTTCTTCCAAAGTATTTACTCACACATCTGAGGAGAGAAAGTAGGAGGTGCTGGGGAAAGTTATTTAATTCTGCTTACACCATATTCCTTTTGCTTACCTTTTGGGCCTAAAACAATTCCCAGGGAAGAAACTCAAGAAACTCAGAAACAAGACAAGCTGGCTAAAACTGGAAGACACACAGATCTGCATTTATCAGCCTGCCTCATTCCTTTTATCATTACACTGTCTCATAAAATTAGATTTGTGGCCATCAGATTTTATAATCTCTTGTCCTTATCTATCCATAGGTAGGAATGACAGTTTCAAAAACAGTAGCTATAAAGTTTGGTTCAAATTACTGATTTTGGTCCTACCTGGTTCAGTTCCTTCATTTATCCTGCACCTGTTTTAGTTCTCCCAGACCATGAAAAAGGTGTGAATATGTTAATTATTGTAACTTTTGAAACTTACTACCCCTACTCACAGACTTAGCAAAAGCAAGGGAGTAAAAGAACTAGGGTTGACCGGGCGCAGTGGCTCACACTTGTAATCCCAACACTTTGGAAGGCAGAGGCAGACAGATCACCTGAGGTCAGGAGTTCAAGACCAACCTGGCCAACATGGCAAAACCCCGTCTCTACTAAAAATACAAAACATTAGCTGGGCGTGGTGGCAGGCGCCTGTAATCCCAGCTACTTGGGAGGCGGAGGCAGGAGAATCACTTGAACCCAGGAGGCGGAGGTTGCAGTGAGCCAAGGGTGTGCCATTGCATTCCAGCCTGGGCAACAAGAGCAAAACTCCGTCTCAAAAAAAAAAAGAACCAGGGTCAGGCCCCGGGATGCTACAGTTCAGAACAGAGTCTAACCACAACTCTTTGACAGATTAGGCCTTACTCAAAGAGGAATTAGGCAAGTGTCCCTCCTTAAACCAGAAGTTACTTCCCTCCTCCTGTGAATGAGTTAATTTCCTTAAGCTCATGAGAGACCTAAGGTGACATTACACAAATCAGATTATGTCCCCTGCTCCCAAAAAGCCTCAAACAGTTCTCCATCTAATTCAGAGTAACATCCAAGGCCCTTTTCGGGGGTTCCTAGAACGCCTTCTATGTTCTGATGCCTCCAGCTCCTCCCATCCTTTCATCCCCACTCCATTCCAATTAAGAACATCTCCTTGCCCCCCTACACACACTCTCAGCCAGGCTGGGTGCCCATCCCCTCTACCCTGGCTATCCTCACAGCTTGCTCCCTCACTTCATTCAGATCCCTGCCCACACGGCACCTCATTAAAGACGCCTTTCCTGGCCAATCAACACAGGTCTTCCCTACTAGAATGGAAGCACCACCTATGTTGTGTACATATTCGTATATCACCTCTCCTCCCACCAGAACAGGAACCCTGTCCATTTGGTTCACCGCTGCTCCTGGCGCTCAGACGAGCACCTGTCACACCGTAGGCAGGTAGGTGCCCAGGAACTTTCACTGAACTGCCAAAGGAACCAGAGAAATGACACCCTAGTGTACAGAAGAATCAGGTGTTCCTAGAAAAGCAGGGAAAGAAAAGAAAGGGGCAGAGAAGGTGGAGAGCCTGTCACCCAGTTTTGCCCAACACTGGTGACAAAATGAGCTGAGTAACATGAGATTTAACAAGGATCCCAGGGTACACCTCATATCTACATAAAAATAAACAGACACCAAAACCAGGTCAACTGGCTATTTCTTTTAGTCAACAAGCTTTTCCTGAAGGCCTAGGAAATACTGAGTTCTTCTATGCTTTGTGTGGTTCCTGGGAGAGGAAACATTGTCTTACCTTTGATACTGTAGTCTATCATCTTAGAATTATAATTGCCAATTACTAGGGCGAATCAACACAGCATTGAGTGGACAGAGAGCAACACACAGGCTCAGAGCCCAGAGACATATCCTGAAGGATGTTTGTGAAGCTGGTATTAAAGGAGGAGGTGGGCTGGGCATGGTGGCTCATGCCTGTAATCCCAGCACTTTGGGAGGCCGAGGTGGGCAAATTGCCTGAGCTCAGGAGTTCAAGACCAGCCTGGGCAACATGGCAAAACTCAGTCTCTACTAAAAATACAAAAAATTAGCCAGGCATGGTGGCGCATGTCTGTAGTGCCAGCTACTCGGGAGACTGAGGCAAGAGAATCGCTTGAACCCGGGAGGCGGAGGTCACAGTGAGCCGAGATTGTGTCACTGCACTCCAATCTGGGCAACAGAGTGAGACTCTGTCTCAAAAATAAATTAATTAATTAAATAAAAAATAAAAAATACAAAGGAGGAGGTGAACAGAACATTGGATTCCAGGAAAGAATTAGAGTATTCCAGACAGAGAATAAGAGGAAGATACATGGGGCCCTTGTTTATGTGAAAGGGCCAACAGTGATGATGGAGGAAGGTGACAGTGTAGTGTTGCTGAGAGGCAGGACTGAGTGATGTGGGAAGTGAGCTGCAACTGCACAGGAAGAAAGGGTTTGGACTCACAGGCTCAAAGGTCTGAGTCCAGTGCCACCTCAAATGTGTATTTCAATCCAAACATGTTTACCAAAAGCCCATACATAAGAGAAAAATGCAGCACAGGCAGTCGGGCCTTCTGTAGCCCACAGCGAACAGCGCTCAGCCCACGCTAATGGCAGCCAGTGTTTCCCGGATGCTCACCAAGTGCTCAGTGCCTCTCAGTGTAGAGAAGCACCTGTGCCCGCTCACTCGATCCTCTCGGCAATGCCAGGATATGGACACCACGATCGCCTTCTACATGAGAAAACAAGAGGGTGCTCGGCCGCCCAGGCTCACCTAGTTATAAGTGGCAAGGATTTAACTCAAGGAACCTGGCCCAAAGCTAATATTCTGTACTGACTCTCCAACCAACAGGAATTAGAACTGTGATGACCACAGTTGTTTTGTGAACCAAAAACCAGGACACTCATGCTGATAAAAGCTTTCTGAGCTGTTTCTGATTATAGGAGACAGTCTGGGCGATGGCATTTGGATGCCAAAGCAATAGCATTTCTGGGACATTTCATGGGCATGAAGGAACAGAAGGTCTGAAACTAGGTCTGTGCTACACAACCTGGGCCAGGTGTTGAACAGATAAGCACACAAACAATAAGTGACAATCCTAAGTATAGGCTGGACAACAAGCCTGACCTCAACCAGGCAGTCACAGGAGGCTCCCGTAGGAAGAAAATGATGATGTGGAGTTTAAAGTAATAGATGAAGTGAGAGAAGAGCCATCTGGCGGGAGGACATGGTCTAGAAGTTCCAAGGTGGGAAGGAGTCGACTCCTTAGAGCAACAGAAGGCAGCTCACGAAGCAGAACAGCGGTGGATGCAGGGGCAGTGGCATAAGCTGAGGCTAGACAGCCAGGCAGGGCCAGGACCACTAGCTGGATCCATCCAGGGCCGGGATATCCTACACAGAGGTGATGAAAAGGACCAGAGGGATTTGAGGAGGTGAGGTGAAAGGTCTGGCATCTAAGTTGGCCAAGGAGGAGAGCCCAGGTCTGCAGGGAAAACAGGTCCTGGGTGATGCTGCGCAGGCAGGCCAGAGAGAAGGGCAAGGCTGGTAAGGTAGAGGTTGAGGAGCTGAAACAGCCACCCAAACCATGAGGCCCAGGGTATGCAAGTGGAAGTGGATGGCTAAAGGGGAAAAGTGCCCTTGAAATGAGAGGCCAGAGTGTTAGATGAGACATCCATATGGTTTTGCCAAAACAAGGCCAGGCACAATGGCACATGCCTGTAATCCCAGTGCTTTGGGAGGTTGAGAAGGGAGGATCACTGGAGGCCAGGAGTTTAAGGCTGCAGTAAGGCATGACTGCACCACTGCACTCCAGCCTGGGCAACAGAGCGAGACTTTGTCTCTAGAAGAAAAATGCACAGAGGAAAATGACACATTAGTTACCAAGTCATCAGTGAATCAGGGGACATCTGGGCGGCGGGAAGATCAAAATGACCCTGAAGAGTCGGCAAGGGACTTGGCTTATGTCACCCAGCTAGGACAAGGCTGACCTTGACTCATACACTCAGTCCAGGCTCACAGCACCCCCATGCCCAGGCTTCCTCTTGGCGGAAGCTCGTCCAAATGCTGCAGGGACAGCCACACACTCGGGACCACTGAGAGCTCAGAGAACATGCACACCCGATCTGTCACCCCAGGCGAGACACATACTCAGCATCCCAGCTTTTCCTGCAGGCTCGCTAAAGGCCCATTTTTGACACGTGTGGAAGGATGTGCAACTATTCTCTCACCAACCATTGTCCTAAAATATCGTTCCTCCTCTTAGTTTGTAAGTTATGCTAATGAGGATAGGGTCTCGTAAACAACATTAATAATGAAATATAAAACATGAAATTCATTTGATAAAATATTCATTAAAGGTTTAAATACATTGGAAGACAAGACACTGATTTCTGCATAAGGGAAAACTACAGATCTAAAGAATGAAAGAATCACACATCTGCCATGATGCGTAAGTTTTAGGAGTTGTAACGGTGCTGTGCAAAATGAAGACAAGCACGGAGCGGCCAAGAAATTAAAGGTGGTCTCCAAAAAAGGACAAAATGGTAATCAAGACCCTTTCTCTCCTTCTTCTACTTGAGTAGTTACTTTATTTTTCCACAAAGGAGATCAGAATCTGTTATAGTTATTGATAGTTCAACTCAATGAATCACAAATAAATTTCCTAACTTTCAGAACGATTCCTTGGGAGTACAAAATCACTTTAAGGTTAGAAAGTATCTGGTTAAAAATTTAGACCTTGAAAACTGACAGGTAAAAAAAAAAAGGGGGGGGCGCAGCTAGCCAGGCCTGTAGTGCTGGGCGCATCCTCACCAGGGCCTTTGCTGCTCTCAGGGAAAACAAGGGTCGCCTGCTGACCTGTGTGTCTGTCGCAGCTAGAGACAGTGACACAGGGGTGTGGAGCTGTCGATCATCTCCACAAAGTCAATTTCCTTCTATAACCTCCAGGAAGCATTTCTCTACTCCCCCAGGCAGAAGGAGCATCTCCCATCTCTAAACTCCCCCCAACTTCATCCAGAGCTCAAACAAAGTCGAGCTCATCCTCAGCTGCTACAATTATCTGCATGAGATCTACCAGGCCCAGGCCATAAGCAGGGCTGGGTCTGAGTCATGTGCATGTTCCGGGGCAAGCAAGAAAGAAGGCGTGAGACATGCTCAGCAAACACTGGTGAATGAATCAGTGAACAACAGCTTGCCCTTGAGACTCCAGTGTGCCTCACAGAGCAGGTCCCTTGAAATCCAAAGAGGGCAACCCTCTGAGGGCTTCAGGGAGAGACACCACATAGCTCTTGCTCCAATCACTCCAGAGTTCTTTTACACAATCTGTTGGCTTCATAACAAGGAGTCATAAAAATGTGTGTTCTCTACAACCAAAGAAATACCTCTGGGTCTTAATCCAAATAATTCATCCAAAATTTGAAATCATTATGAGTGTATTCAGTGTATTTCAGAATTATTTCTTATTGTGAAATGCACCACCAAGATCTAATTGAGTAAATTTGGACGGAACAACTGATGGAATATGCAGCCATAAGGAAGTCACTCTACAGAGACCAGGAACCAACACTCATACAACCAACCATGAGCTCTGAGACTAGCATCACTGGGATATAACATTAAGTATATTTGTTGGTTCCAATTACCTACCGGATTCTCCTTTTACATTACAGGGTCTTCTCTGGGGCCTGCAAAACAGCCTTTGTTAAACCAACTCCAAACATCGCCATATCTCTCTTAAAGCTCAGGTTCCAATTTTGAGCTTGAGTTTATAAATCCCCTCAAGAAGTATGGGAAAGATGAAAGAATCACAGAATTTGGTGGTCTAATTCCTGTCCACTATTCCAATTGCTCACTTTGTGGCAATGAGTCTGGAATTTGCACCTCCAGCCTACTTCTCTCTTTGGAGCTCCAGAACCACCTGCCCCCATTCCTGCCTGAAGTCTCCACATAAGATACTTTAAAGGCATTTCAAACTCAGCATGTCCCAAACTGAGTCCATGCTCCTGCCCTCCTGCCCTCCTGCCCAAAACAGGCCCACGCGGGTCCCAGAGAAGACCCTGTAATGTAAAAGGTTACCTAACTCAGAAAATGGTCCCATCACATCCAGGCCAAAATCCTGAGTCTCTATTACTTGTTGTCCTCCACCACAACCAAATAATCCCTAGCTGCTCTCCATTCCACACCCCAATAGTTCTTCAATCTTCCCACTTCAGTCACCCCAGAGTCTACAGCACGAACATTTCCCTGAATAACTCCAGCAGCTGCCTGCCCTGGCTCTCCAGTTTTGTTCTTGTCCCTCCCCACGTGTTTCTGCCTGATAGCCACAGCAGTCTTTCTAAAACCCACATCAGTCCTCTGCTTAGAACCCTTCAGTGGCTTCTCACAGCTTTAGAACCAAACCGAAGCGCTCATCCTGGCTTGCAGGGCCCACTGGGGATCCCCATAGTCCCATGAACACATCATGCCCTGGACAATCTTCCTGACTCTCTTCACCCAGCAAAGGCTAACTCAGCATCCATGTCTCACCTACACACTGCCTTTACCCTCAGACCAGGTGAGGTGTCTCCCACATTACCCCCCGGGGTCTCTTATTTGTCCTTGCATTTGATGTCTTTTTATTGGATTATCCCCTTCATGAAGTTAAACACGATGCCTGTCTTGGTCGGAAATAAAGCACCTAGGTTCAGTGCCGTTGTTTTCCAGGGCTAGCACCTTATCTTCTCTAAGTCTGAATTTGCTCATCTGTAAGATGGAAATATTTGACGTCATCTTGTCTAATCTGGAGGGGTACTAGGAATAACAAGAAAACAGAAGTAAAAATAGTCTAAAATGTTTGAAGCGCTCTATAAAAATGTAAAGAATCATCACTACTGTTAGTTTTAGAATACTAGCAGATTATCTCCAGTCCCTGTAAATACTTTTTGTGGACCACGGTGACTTTAAAAAACCAAAGTAGATTAATTTGGCTTTGATATTTTTTATGATACCTGCTCTTATCACTGGAGACACTGTAGGGTGCCATAAAAAAAAAATAGGTGAGGACTTGTCATCTCGGAGAGAATGAGGAAAACCAAGAGAGTAGATGAGGAGGCTGCTGAGAAACAGGGCGTGGCCCCTTGAGACCAGAAGCTGTCATCTTCCAAGGGGGAACGCGCGCGCGCGCGCGCGCGCGCGCACACACACACACACACACACACACACAGACTAGAGGCAAGGAAACGTCCGTGGAAAAGCCCTCTCCTCTCCTCTGCATGAATTCCTTCGGCTAGTGCCCTTGCCATGGGGTTGTCCCCCAGCCCTTTCCCTCATCTCAACAGGGCGTCTGGCCATGTCACTGGGATGCTCAGGAGAGGTCACTTTCCAACATTTTCCAGAGGAGTGAGCTTTCTGGCCCATTACCCACACATCCTATGCATAGTTTGAGGCTTGCTTTGTTCTTGAACCATATTTGGATCTACTTAAATCAAATAAGAGAACAAAAGATCTGGAAAGAAGTCGATGTTCCCGGAGGCAGGGACTCCAGGCAGGTTCTCTGACAAATCCCCGTGGTATGCCAGTGTTGAAAGTTCTCTCCCAGACCTTCCCCCTGCCTGCCTGTGTGAGCTTCAGTTTCCTCCCCCATGGACCAAGGATAGCACTGCAGGCACTGCCTCCCTTACTGGGAAGTTGTCAAGGTCAAACAGGGGATGTGAAAGCCCTTTGTGAAAGGTACAGCCCTGTCTGTGTGGACCAGCACCTCCCAAGAGACCCTCCCCAGGCAGAGCACAGCCATTAGCAGGTGAGCTCTGGGAGGCATTACTCAAAGAGGTTCAGACCCCAGCACAGTGGGAAACAGGGCTGCCCCAGACAAGGACAAGGTCTTCACTCTCTCTCTCCTGCTTGAATCAGGTGTTCAATTCATGTGACACCAGGAAAAGCATGTTAGGGAGGTAGAATCACAAAGTTCTGATAATGCTGTCATGAAAATAGGTCAACCTGCTTTAAGATTCAAACCTGGCCTCAACCCAAGAGTCTGGGTTTTTTGTTGGTAGTTATTTTTTGGTCAAAAAAGTCTTCTAAAACAATGACAATTCTTCTGACTGTAAATAGGCCAGCCACATCTGCTAAGAAGCAAATCTATGCTACACATTGTTGTTGAACACCCCAGCCTGACTCCCAGCGTCCTGGCTCCCTAAGTAAGAATCTGCCTCTTGACAACAGGCTCGGGAGGGATCTGACCCAGAGACCTCTCTGGGCAGGCACCAAGTCGTGGCTCCCCAGATTCATCCCCTGTGTTCACTTCCCTATTTCTATTAATTAAACTTCATTTGTGAAGCAAGCATTTCAACAGAAGCCTAGGTGTGATGAGACAAATGCGTGTGAAAGTGGCAGCTCTGACCCACATTAAAAATTAGGCAACTCAAACTGACACATCCTTGTCCTTAAAAAAAAAAAAAAAAAAAAAAGAGAGAGAAAAAGAACCAGAAGCATAAAGAAAAGGCATTAATTAAGCTTTTCATTCTTCAGGAAAGCCTCAAGTACAGATATACTTTTGGGAACTTGGCCTAGTGAGACATTGTATTTTTTCCCCACCTCCCTTCCCACCCTCCCACCACTCTGGATTTCCAAACCAAAAGCCTCTAATAGAGTCATCTGTGCAGCACAGCAAACAGCAAGGCAGGTGTGCCCTGCAGACACACAGTCTTAAGTCTTTTGTTAAGCACATACACCCAAGACGACAGCTGCAGCAATCCACTGACCAGATTTTTCAACTTCCAAGAATACTGAAGAAGACAGAGTCTTCGACCTTCAAGGAACTTACAGTTAAGCTGGGGAACAAAACCCCCAACATAAATGGAACCATAAGGAAGCAATCAAAGGTGAGCTCCCTGAGAGCGGACACTGGGTCGGTCTTCCTTCTGCATCCTGTCTTAGGATGGTAAGTGTTAGATGGTGAACGGATGGAGGGATGGATGGACAGACGGATGAACACAGAGGCTATAAATGCAATAAGATGTTAAAGTGGAAACAAGTGGTAAAGGTTCTGCAGGTTTTAGATAAAATAAATAAAACACGAGCATCCCAGAAGGGAGGAATCAGGAACATCAATCCAACCACCTCTGACCCCAGCCCCAAGTCAGCACACATCTCCAAGTTTCTTACCATACTTCATGCTACCTTGTGCTAATTACAGCTGTTTGTGTCCTTTGCCTCCTGTTCAGAAAGCTTGCTGAGGGTAGGATCCATGTGCATCTATTCCCTCTCTCCTCAGCACATATTAAACAACCCATGAGCTACTGAATGAATGGGAATGGCCCAGATAGATAGACAATCCATGAGCTACTGAAAGAGTAAGAACGGCCCAAATAGAGGAGTGGTGGATGAGAATGATTACCCAGGATGTCCAGACCCCACCTGTATCAGGACTTGCCTGACTTGGCTCATCACCTTAAAATCCTACATGCCACAGCTGCTGTCTCTCCAAGACAGGCTGATGCCCGTGACTATGGAAAGTCAATGTCCTCTCTGAACTTTTCCTAAAACGGAAAAAAGGACTTTGAAAAACTATGAAGGGGCCCACTCTTCTCCCTTGATCTCACCCACCACTTTATAAAACAGACTATGTCACATAGGAAAACAAATGGCTCTGTCATTCCAGCACCTTACAGCTCTCTGATGGGCCAGCAACTTGTATACCCACTTAACAAAATGCCAAGGCAACCGCCAGTGTTCCTACCCTCTGCTGGGCACCTCATGTCCATCTGGCAGACCTTTTGATTATAAACAGAGTGCAGACTCACCAAGAAGCAGCCCCTGAGGAGAGTCCCACCTGGTGGTTCTGAAGCCACAGGAGTCCTTATACTGCCTAAGATGAGCATGGGCTGCTGCTGCAGACCCCTCAGGTCAAGGAGGGGCTGGATGAGGTTCCCAAGCATGCCCACCTTGGAACATGTGAAGAGGCACATTTGGGTCTGGCTCTATACTTGGGGGTCATGGGGCTGAAGAGTCCTTTAGAGAGAAGATAGCTCAGACTACATTTGGCAGGTACGGGCCAGACAGCCCCAGCCCTCAGCTTGCTGGCAGGACATGCCAAGGCTTGTCCCTGTGCTAAATAAGGAGGGTCAGGTAGGGACTAGGCAGGAAGACTGACATTGGAAATGTCTCTTCCACACAAAGTCAGCCTTAGGATCCTAGAGGTAGCAATTAAAAAAAAAAAAAAAATCCACTCTATTGGAAGTCAGCACACATGCAAATTTATATCCACATCAAAGCTATTTTATTCCCTGAACAAACATCACAAATAAGATTCTGAGGTCAAGTTCTGGGCAGGGATGAGACATAATCTTGCCCATCAGGGGTGCATAGACTAAGGAGATCAGTGAGCTGTGCCTGAGAATGGTAAAGGCTTTCAAACTGAACGGAACTTTTCCCTACAAACTTCACATGATTTCAGAGTTTTTTAAATACGGTTTTAAAATTAATCCACACGCCGACCCTCTTCCTCTTACACTTTCAGGGGTAACAGAGATCTCTGAAAGTTGTGGGGGAAAGATTCACATGCACACAAAATCATCTGTGCGATTTTAGGAAGTTCCCAAATCACCTGGAATCCACTGGAAGGCTCTCAGGAGTCCACAGACCCCCTCACCAAGTCCCCTGTCCCAAAGGAACACTGACTGTATTAACTTTCCAGGCTATTGGCACCAATAGCATTGGACCAGGAAAGGCAGTGGGGGGCCTGGGAGGTGATGTTTTCCCAGGTCATGGCCTGCAGAGGGGCAGCACTCAACTTGATGCTATTGAGCTCCCAGATCCTGAGAGTCCTTGGTTACCCCCACCTAGGGATCCACCTGTGACCCTTTTCATCTACTACTTGTTCCTCTGCCGGGAATGCTTTCTCCCACAATCTCCAAATATTCACATCCCAATCCTCCTTTCCAAGTTAAGCTCTAATGCCCCCCTTTTCAAATCCCTGCCTGCCCAGCTCCCTACACCTCCAATATCCATGACAAAGGCCTCCCGCCACCCACGATCCACAGCCTGTGCTCGGCCCCTCTCCTGGGTCGCTGGCCACTTTATCAACTGAGCTATAATTTCTCTATATAATGTCCCCTCTCTCTCTCGATTCAGATCCTGCAAGGCTGGGCTTGCACATCTGCTGACTCTTCCACAGTATAGCCTAGTTGAGGACTGTAAACACGAAATATTTGCTGGGGAATGAACGACTGGCTCAGTAAGACACCACAGAAAGGGAGGGTGAGAGCATGAGGGAAGAACCACCTATATACAAAGGAGGACTTCTTTCCACCATGCTCAAAAGGCAAGGCAGGGCAATACGGGGTTGAGATATTCCAACAAAAACACAGGAGAATATACTCCCACCAAGGCTGGATGATTAAGGGTGTGGGATCTGTGCACACAGTACAAACAATGATAACCAGGAGAAGGACCCCAGATGTAGGCTGATGTAGAAATTAGCATAACTTTGTGAGATCAGTCCGAAGGCTCCACTGGAGACAGCAGCTTTGAGATACCCAGAGGCTGTCCTGATTCTGAGCAGTAACCACAAACCTAGAGATGTGGTCAAAATTAAGCAAGAATCAGCTTCTGTGCTAGAAGCATCAACCAGAGGGGCCTTCTTGCATGTGCCTCTTATTAGTAGAGAGTAGACTTGGGCAAGACAACAGCACAGTTCTGAGTTCTAGCTCAGCTACATCCAGCCCTAGGGCCCCGGGCCTGCTTCTCTCCATGGGCCTTCGTTCTCCTGTACTTCAGCTGAGAACATTAGATTATAACTCAGAATCTTGTGAGCCCTGATGTTCTAGAAAGCCATTAAATATTTAACAAATATCTGCTTGGTCTCACAGCGGACTAGGCCCTGAGAAGTGGTGGTGAGAAAGTTACAGAAAAAAAAAAGTTAAGGCTCTTTCTTTTCCTGGAATGGGTTACCTACTTGGGTAAATTTGATACAAAAATAGTGATTAGGTGACTGAAGTAATATCATGTCTTTGTGTGTGTGTGATGTGAATGTACCTGCCTAGGAGAGATACAAAAAGAAACATCCCACAAGATTAGAGGGTGGTTATCTCTGGGCTACGGTCTGTAGGTAATTGTTACTTAACAATTTTCTGTGAATTCTAAATTTTGTACATTAACAATGTATTTCTTTAGGTAAAATGACACCCTCAGCTCTCCGGGTGGACTAGGGAGGAGGTGCATACACATTAGCCACACATGCAACATAACACAGGGATCTCAGCATGTTTCGGTGACAAGAACAAAGTCCTCACACATGTACAAGGCTTCGCTTTGACAAGCAGTGAGCATCAATTCTTTCTTGTGAGCTGGATAAACCACCCTCAAGATATGCAAAGCAGCAATTAGCCCCATTTAGACAGCAAGATTCTGACTGGCCAAGACAGGATACCTAGCCCCTTAACAAGGTTTCCAGATTGCTTAGGTGGCCAAACCTGGACTTGGGTCCAGATCTTTCGCCTCCCAATCAGTGCCCTTTTCTTTACGTACTGCCACTTACTAACTTCACTTGCAAAACAAATACCAAATGGCCATTGTATGCCAACTGCTGTGTTGAGTGTGTGTATGCACAGATATACATGAGAAGATTTTGAGAACTGAAGAAACTTTGATGAAGACCTACATGACTACTTTAAGAAATGAACGTCTGCAATTTAAGACAGACAGGTGTATCCCATGTGTTTCTTCATTCAACAAATACTGAGTATTTGCACTGGGAAATAAATGCTGAGCAAAATAGGGCAAGGTCTCTGCCTTCACAGGTCTTGTGCCAAAAAGGGCCAAGTGAGGTTATGAGGATGCTTTACCACAAAACTGTCCCTGCATCTAGAGGAAGTCACAATTCCCACTCTACACATGGTGAATGTCTCTTACTTCAGGCCGACAGACAGGATTACTTCAGCTGCAAATGTATTCATTTGCCCCACAAACAAGTACCTACTGTGCACAAGGCAAGATGCTTGGTACCACGGGAGAGGCAAAGGAGATGGCCAAGCATCTGCCAGGCACTTTCTCTATTCGCTGTGCTAAACATTGTGAAAGACACACCTAACTACCTAGCACCGAGCACTGGCTGAGCAGTACTCACTGTCAGTGAAACAAGAGTGTCCAGATGAAATCAAATCTCTCCATCACTACAGGTGAATGAGCAGAGCAAGACAAACTCTTGATTCTTTTTTTACCTCACAAACCTTATGGCCCTCCCATATAGGACATCATGTATTCCTCCACAACTCCCTCAAAAGAAAGCACCCTCATTTTTTGAGCGTGGCACATCTGAATGGTACCCAGTTACCCCTTCCTAAAAGGATGCAGGAGCAGAGAAGGTGATTTTAGGTGGCCAGTTGTAGGACAATGCCATGAGGACAGGAAAAGGACTGCGGTGTCTTTGTATCTGCCTGCAGCCCTTTTTGATAAAAATGTGAAAAGCAGTACCAGTCTGTCCATGTGACTGGAATGAAGCCTTGAATCTTTTCACAAGCCCTGCCCTGGCCCCCCTGGCCATCGGCGGCTTCCTCAGTTCCAAGACACCCAGCACAGCATCTGGGGCCTGCACGGTACTGCCTTCACCTCGAGTCTTTCTGTCCTTTCAGCAAAAGTGCTTTGCCTGTGTCGGTGCCAGACAGGAAACAGCGCACAGTAGGAGGGGATCGCGCCTGATAGGTCAGAGCCACACACTCTGCCCACTGCACCACTCAAAGCCCTGCTTGCTAAGATGCAACTGGTCTGCAGCTGGTTGAGACCCCACGTGCAGTTCAGAGCAACCTTGATTTACTGGAAGCATGTTTTTGAAAATCACTGGGTAAATACAGTTTTGTTCCTTTCTATGTGAACAAGAATTGTTCACTAGTGTCTCAACAATTCCCTCAGTAAATTCCCTACAAATCTCTGTAAAAGACAAAATAGCCACTTATCAAACCTCACAAAGGATATCACTTCCTAAATGATAAGGTTTTTTGGTTCAGATGTCATATATGAGGCATCTTTAACTGGGGTGCCCTGTAATAACAAGGTCTCTTAAGTGAAAGCAACCAAAATAAAAAACTACTTAGGAAGATGTTTCAAAATTAAATAAGGAAAGAGAAATGCGATTATGATTAGCTGAAGTTCAAGTTGTGATTTACTGTTTTTAACATGTTTGCTCCGTCCATCTGTTTGATTCCAGAACGCCTTGGAATGTCTTTTCTGGTTATTTCACATTCGTTGAATGAGCCTGCCAATGTCCGCTTTAGCTTACTGTTGAGAGTAAAAATATTAAGACAGTCTTCTCAATTGCCGTTTGGAACACCAACGTTATCCCTGGAAGTCACCTGCAGGTCTGACTTAGAGAACAGCTCGAAGCGTGTTCTCCAGTCGAGAGCTGATGGCTAACTCCAGCTCCTCCTCCACCTGCTGCTCAGGCCTGGTCAGAGGAATCCCCTCCATCCCCAGCATACCCATCCTTGTCTGGGCCCTTTACTCCCCGTTCCTCAAAAGGATACAAACAGCTTCCCAACTATGGCCTGGCCTCTTCTCTAAAGCACAGCTCTGTTCTTTTTTTTTTTTTTATACTTTAAGTTCTAGGGTACATGTGCACAACGTGCAGGTTTGTTACGTATGTATACATGTGCCATGCTGGTGTGCTGCACCCGTCAACTCGTCAGCACCCCTCAACTTGTCATTTACATCAGGTGTAACTCCCAACGCCATCCCTCCTCCCTCCCCCCTCCCCACAATAGGCCCCGGTGTGTGATGTTCCCCTTCCCATGTCCAATGATCTCATTGTTCAATTCCCACCTATGAGTGAGAACATGTGGTGTTTGGTTTTCTGTTCTTGCGATAGTTTGCTGAGAATGATGGTTTCCAGCTGCATCCATGTCCCTACAAAGGACACAAACTCATCCTTTTTTATGGCTGCATAGTATTTCATGGTGTACATAGCACGGCTCTGTTCTAAAGTACCTCATCCCCCAGGCATGCTTTGATTTGCAGGGCCAGTGCAAAATGAAAATGCAGGGCCCCTTGTTTTAAAATGATTAAGAATTTCAAGAGGACAATAGCATAGCATTAAGCTGAGCATGGGGCCCTGGGCAAGTGCACAGGACACACACCCATGAGGCCTTCCCTGAAGAACTAGCGCCTCAACAATCTCCACCCAACTCTTTACTCTGGCACTCAAGGTCTTCGACCACCTGGCTCCATTGCATCACCCTCCTTGTAGACCTCAGCCTCCAGAAACCCAGGAATCATCATCATCTCACAGATCCATCCTCACCATCCCATCTCTGTGCCTTGCAGGAAAGTTGAAGGCTGCCTCCTCCATGCCCTCACTCAGCCCCTTAAAGACTTCCAGCTGGGTGGGGTTCTTCCTTGGATACAGCAATGAACTGTTACTTGTCTAAATGCCCAGAGCCTGGCATAAAGTGAGCATCAAGAATGAACCTGTCAGCTCCCTCTCCCTCACCTCTGCTGGGCCACTCCTCCTTCCACTCCACTCTGCCCCCAACAGCTATGGCTATAAAACCACCTCTCCTTCAGGGCCGGCTCAGATACCACCCCCTCCATCCAGTCCTCCTGTATTGCCCCAGCTGGATGGGGCCCTGCTCCACTCTGGGCTCCCTCCAGCTTCCCACCTCCCTAACAGCACTTGCCCATATTCCACCTTATATCACAGAATCTACACACTTGACCCACCACACATTCCAACTGGACCGCAGACACCCCAGGAAAGGGGCTTCTCGTGGTTCCTTTCCATCCCCCACAGACTTTGGGGTGTTCTGTATGCAGCAGAGGCTCCATACGTAATTTCTGACTGAATGACAAAAAGCAGATTAAGTGAAATTTCCCCCTGCCATACCAACCCCCCTCTTAAAATAAATCTTTCCAAAACATATCCAGGTTGAGAGGACGTAGAATTAAAAGTTTATAAAAGTATTAAAGGTAGAATCAACTTAATGTTTGAAAGAAGTGCCTTTGGAACCAATCTAAAGAAGCTGCATTCCTTAAGTATTCAAGGGAAGGAAAAAAGAGGCTGGATTCCATCTACTGGGAATTCTGCATGACAGAATTCTACCCGAGGAGCTCTGCCTGTATCGCCTCACAGCCCTCACATCTCCAGGGTGGCCACTGTTGTAATCTCACACTGTTGTAAATGCCTCCCTCCACTTCCCCTGGTGAGAACCTCCATCTCTGTGGGGAATCCTTTCCCCATGTGGTTTGGGTAAAAGAGACTCCATCTTCTGGCCACTGCAGGGCCAAAAAACGCTCCTCCCTTGGCCATCACAGAAAAGAACAGACTGTGCCTCATGCCAAGCACTCAGATACCTCCATGGGATTCCTCTAATTTTTCTATTAGAAAAATGCTGTCTCTTTTGGCTGGGTTGCCACACTGGTAAGATATAAATCCAGGGCTGCCAGTAGCTATTCCGCCACCACATCCTAGGAGAAAGCCAAACAGAGACAACCCCTGCTGAGAGATGAAGAGACAGCTCCTCCTCAGCACCCCTGGAATCGAGCACCACCTGAGGTCGGCTGCACCTTTCACAGAAGTCCACTGAAACCGGGCCATCACTTGCAACTGAGGGAGTCTGAGTGAGTCCAATTCAATGAGAAGCCACCTATTATCCCCACCTCGCAGATGAGGAAGCGGAGCCCATGGAGATGCAGCAAAGCACTCCAGACCACATGGCAAATAAACAATGGGGCCAGCGATAACCTCAGCCTCCCTGAGGCCCACACCTCACTATTCTACGATGGGTGTTACCAACCAGAGGCTCTATAGCTCCGATTGCCCCTACAGAAAATGAAAGAGAAAATATCGTGAATTGTGCCTTTGGAACCAATATGAAGAAGCTGTACTTCCTACATACTAAGAGGAAGAATAAGAACTGACTGGTGACATGATTTAAAGCAATGCCCTTACAAAGAGCCAAAAATCAACACATAGGTAAACAATGTAGGCATTTATCAATTCTACTTAGTGAATCAAATGAATCAGCATGGAAATTGAATGGAAAAAGGACTGAGATCCTTTGGTGGTGATATGGGGTAAATCCTGACTGGCTGCTGTTCAGACTGCCCGCCACGTTCCACCAGATGGTAACAGCCCAAAATAAAAACTGCTGCAAATGCAATTTAGACAAATTCAAGAATCGTATGAATAATGGCTCCATAATAGCTTATTAAGGGGAGTTACACATATTTAAAGCACACTCCTATGTTTTTGAGGTGATGGCTGGAAGGTTATGAGGTCTTCCCACAGCAGCTCCCTTAATTCCATTCTCAGTGGCACAATGCTGGACTGGAAAAACCATTTGTCTGATGGAGGATGGAGATTCTCGTGTTCTTACGGGAAAACATTACAGAAAGCAATGACTCTGCTCAATGGCCTTTAATAATTCTGCACTCTGAAGATTTCACTGAGAATCCTCTCATCCATGGACTGAACTTTACTTAAATCCACTTAAAGTTTCGGAGGATAACACGAGAAAACTTTCATTGGTTGCCATTTTGTTTTAAGAAAGCAAACTGACCTATGAGTCAAACTTTAGGAGACTCTTGGCATTTTTGTAATATAACAAATGTCAGAGGCATCTTTCAACTTCGCCATGGGCCACTGTGATGGAAATAGACAGTCATGTTTCCCATTGAAAAGCAGCAGCATGCTCCCGCTGTGGGTCAAGCGTCTTATCCGAGGCCAAGATATCCAGGAGAGCCGAGAAGGCAAACCTACCACCAACACCACCAGCATCTTGTAGCTTCCTCAAGTGTCAAAAGAGAGGGAACGTTCCCACCAGACACAAAAATCTCCTCCCAATGAAAGCCTGACAGCTTTGGAAAAAATAACTAATTTGTCCCACCATTTATAAGCTTAATTTTAAGAACGGAAAAAAAAAAATTTGCCAGTTCAGGAATATTCTTCCCATTTCTAACAAGATGTTTTGAGGATTCCCTTAGTGACTTTTGCCAGTATCATCAAATACTGCAATTAACAAAACACCAGGTCTCATCACATGATCAGCTACAGGTGTCTAGCACCTTTTCTGATAGAGAGAACTGACTGATTTTTTAAATGGACATGACTAGTAGAAAATCTACCCGAATACATTAAACCAATCGGTGTGTGTCTTTACTCTCACAAAGTAACGATGGCATGAAGGGACACTGCTATTTGTCTACTGGGCTGTTAGTTTATGCCTTCCTTACCAGCAAAAGGACGACCGACCCTGGACCTTGCAATGCTGTGTACCATGGCCACACCTGTGGTGTGGGAATTCAGCAATCTCCTGCCATGTACTCGTATCTCTCATAGGAAAGCAGGAAGTCAAACAACAAATGATCAGAGCTAACAACAGAAGTGCGCATAATCCCGATTCAATCCAGTTCCTATCTATTGGTGACAAGACAAAACCGGAAGCTGCCCGGAACCACGCCCCCACCCCACACCCTGACTTTTCTGCCCCACCACTCCCCTTCCTGCCCATGCACAGCAGCACCTCCACACCTTCAGGTTGGCAAGTGCCTCTCTGAACTCTCCCCTGACCTTGACCTGCATTCCCACCCCACAGAGCAAGGTTCTCTTTTCCTCCCAGCTCCCGCAGCTTCCTGTGCACAGATTGGGTATTACCCTCATGACATCATGCAGGACGCAGGTATGGGCACCTCTGCTGCCAGCACTGTCCTATGAGCTCCTCTAGGGTCTGGCCTATACTCAGTCCTCTCCAAACTCCCTAGGCCAACCATGTGCCAGACACATCCTGGAGGCACACATAATGCTGTGGTATTCAACAAAGAAGACGATCCTGAACACGCAGATGTGCCTGGCCTGTGCCCCTGTCTCAAGACCTCAATGGGGTTCTGTTGAGAAGACACCAGTGCAATGTCATCAAGGAATCCAGGGAAACTCATGTGATGAGCAAGGAGCCTGTCGTGTGGGTCTGAGCAGGGTCTTAGCCTGTGGGCTTCACGGGGCTTAAAGTCATCTCAGGGCTTACTTTGGGCTCTCTGGCTGTTCCCATGTAATTCCTGGAGTGTCAAAAGCAAACCTGCGGGTTGGGTGTGCGTGTGTGATTAGTGCATATGAGTGAGAACACGTGTGGGGCAGCACACACGTGAGTGATGGTGAGCATGAGAAGGTTCCTGTCTGCTCGGGGGTGTGAGTGTGCTGGGGGTGGGGGAGATGCCACAGCTCCCCAAGGGAAGGGCCTGTGATGGCGAAGTGTTCACAGGGATGGACTTCTCGTAGAATTTAACCAGCTTGTGAGAAGAAGCCGTTAAGGGCTGGAAACAAACCCCCGCCTTTCATCCATCTGGGAGAATTTCATAGTCAATGGTTTTGACCCACACTTAACAGTTTATGTTCTATGTAATCTGATTTACATTAGAATTAAAAACAAACACTTCCCTGCCATCAATGGAATACACACCTGATGAGGTGCTGATGAGAACACCAAGGGAGACAGAGAGAGTACCCTCGTGATGGAGATCCGGTAAGAGGGGTTCAAAGGAGAATGAGCACATCCCTTTAACACCATCCCATGAGCTGGAAATATTGCAAAAGCACTTCCACCAGTGCAGAAGAAAGGACGTGTGCACATGGTGCCTGTGTAAGCAGGTGTGTGCACGGCAGAGGGAAGGGGAGACAGGGCAGCACCTTCGTCATTTAGAACAGAGACCACCTGAAATGTGTGGAAACACTGAAGATCCTTGCTGTGCGCATCGAGCACCCTGAGATGGGGCTCAGACTCCTCTTCTCACCTTTCCTGCTCCAGAGCAGTGCAATGGAAAGGACCCCCTGGGCCTCCAAGTCAATACTGAGACCGATACCGTACACCTGCTTTGCCAAGAGTCCCTCACCCAATTACTTGCTTATTCCTCAACTCTTTCATTTCAGAGAAGTGTAGGGAGCAGATGGTGGTGATGGTTACACAACAATACAAATGTAATGTCACTGAACTGTGCTCGTAAAAATTGCTAAAATGATACATTATATCTCACCACAATAAAAAGGATAAAGAGAGCCCACTATGTGCCAGTCACTGGACACACTTTGTTCATGCAATCATTAATTCATTCAACCATGTACAGAGGGCCTGTGTGCCCAGAGCTATTCAAGATACTGGACATACAACAGTGAAAGAACAGAAGAAACTTCTTGCCCTCCTGGAGATGTCATTCTAGTTGGGGAGACAGACGATAAATGGCATAAGTAAAATGTGCCGTATGGTGGACAGGGAGAAGTACAAAGGAGAAAAATAAAGCCAAGAAGTTCAGTATGGAGTGTCAGGGGCAGGTGCAGTTTTAGACACCGGAGCCAGAGCTAGGCGTCACTGAAAAGGTGACTCTGAGTAAAGATCTAAAGAAAATGAGAGTCAGCCACAGAGATATCAGTATAAAAAAAAGTTCCTAACAGAAGGCCGAGCAAGTGCAAAGGCCCTGGGGCAGAGCAAGCCTGGCACAGCTGAGGAACAGCAAGGAGACAAGTGTGGAGGAGTGCGGGGAGGGCACAGTAATAGGAGGCCAGCTGGGAATAAAGGGATGCTCCTACGGGGGTGCAAAACAAACGTCGGCCCTTTCCTGCCAGCAGTCAGCACAGAGAATAACCAGACCAATTAATAAACAATCATAAATGATGCTGTCAAGAAAACAAGTTGGCCATAATGATAGAGAAAAATATGGGAGGACTTTTTAGACGGAGGAATCCATGAAGGCCTAACAGAGGCAACATCTAAGCTACAAACTAATGGATAAAAAGGAGTTCAGGTGGAAAACTATGTTTGAAAGCTCTGTGGCAACAAATATTTATCATTCAAAGGACACTGAAAAGATGCTGATATGGCCAATATGCCATGGGCAAGAGAGAGGATGGACAGGGATGCAGCAGAGAGGCAGGGACGACACCCAGCCTGTGGACGCCAGCACAAAGCCCGAGTCGTGTTCATATAAAGATGGTCTATGAAGGGGCGTTTAGATGGGGAACGTGCTCGGCTTTGTTTTTAAAAGGCCACTCTGGAAACTGTGTGGAGAAGAGACTGGAGGCACAAAGGATGGTGGTGGTTTAGATCAGGGAGGTGGAAGCAGACACAAAGAGAAGTAAGTGGAGAGGTTCACAATAAATCCAGAAGGCTGGGCACCGTGGCTCACGTCTGTAATCCCAGCACTTTGAGAGGCCAACGCAGGTGGATCACTTGAGCTTATGAGTTCGAGACCAGCCTGGGCAACACGGTGAGGCCCTGTCTCTATAAAAAATACAAAAATTAACTGGGCATGGTGGCACATGCCTGTAGTCCCAGCTATTCAGGAGGCTGAGGCAGGAGAATCGCTTGAGCATGGGAGGCCGAGACTGCAGTGAGCCAAGATCGTGCCACTGCATTCCAGCCTGGGTGACAGAGTGAGACCCAATCTCAAAAACATAAATAAATAAACCAGAGGCAGAGAGGGCCAAAAAAAGTTGATGATTCCGATGGTAGGGGGATAAAAAGAAATCTAAGACATTCTCAGGCTCAACTTGTGGGGTGAGCACCTAGGTGGACTTGACACCATCCACTGGGACTGGAAGGGCTGGGAGTGGCCAGGCTTGGAGAAAGACCTGGGTTCCATCCTGCACGTGGCAAGCTTGAGATGCTTTTGAAACATACAAGTCTAGAAGAACAACAGGTCAGGGGAAGAGATGTAAAAATCTGGCAGTCAACAACAAATTAGCATGTAAAGAGAGAAAGAGACAGACAAGAAGAGTTTGGTAACCTCAAACAAATCAGTCCACGGACTGAGTGGTAGTTTTCTCATTTGTAAAACTAGGGTAATGTCTGAGGCACTTCCAGAGAATGTTATGAGTCCAATCGCTGAGGGTCAGAAGTTTCCTACCACCTGTTCCTTTAGAGAGGATTTGTCAAGCAAGCCTGGCCCTGGGTCTGGTTTGGACTGTCCTACCAAAGCAGAACAGCTTGGGACAGTCACAATCATTGCCACACAGGTCACCCTTTTCTGTAACTAGGCCTTTGCAATAAAACTCACTGTCTTATGCAGAGACACAAATGGGGGAGGTCTAAAAAAGACGATATTATTTTCCTGTTCAGGGTTCACGGTTAACTGACATACCTGTAGGTTTGGTTCCTACGGAGAAGTGTGGCTATCACCCTGTGGACAGGACAGAGGTGGCCCATCCTTTTCCAGCTCCCCCACCTCTAACCCAGCCTCCCTGACTACAGAGAACCCCTCATGACTATTATGAAAGGCCTAAGTGAGACTGTGGGATCCTGGTCAAACACACCCCATTCGTACAACCAACTATCGACAGCTATGGCTGCCAAGTAAACAATCCACGGAGCTGGGCAAGTGGGTGCATGTGACAACTCTCTCCAGCCACCCTACTGCCCCTGCCACAAGGCACAACCTAAGTGTTTGGGTTTCTGTGGGTAGAGGAAAGTGTTTGTGAATGGTGTCAGGTTTTTCTGTGTCTAAATCCTGAATCTCCTTTTCCTTCTCTTCCATAATTATCCATCAAATCAAATCACATCACCAGAGAGAAATCCACAGCCAAAGCTTGCCCTCATCAACTCATCTCCAAAGAAAGATTCAGACACGCACAGGAAATGAATCATTCAGATACTTCCCCACAACAAACTTGATCCTAAACTCCCTTTCCTGCCCTCCCCGCTTAAGAACCCCCTGCCCTGACCCAAAGCCCACGAAGCACCAAAAATCACCAGTGGCAGACAAGGATGTCATTTAGGAATAATGAGCTGCATTCACAGGAAGGAGTGAGGCAGCCAGCAGATTTGCCCCAGTTCCCCCAGAGAAGGCTGTGGACTGGCCTGAGAGCCTTCCACTTGACCCTGGCTGGACCAGTCCTGCACACTGCATCACGAGGCACAGTGTGACTCATCTGTCAATGCCCAGCTCTAAGCTCACTTTTTCCAGGAAGCCTTCCTTGACCATTTTTAGCCTTTGCTAATGACTCGTTCTTTGAAATTACGATACTTAAATTTATCCTGTTCATTTGGCACTTACCACATACTGCAGAGTGATATGTGTTAGACTGTACCTTGTACTTAATATTTTGCTCATGCATTAAACAGTGTGTGAGAGTCCGTATGTTTGGATGCACATGGATGTGTATGTATGCATATGCTATCTTAACTTCTTTGTTCAATTTCCTTTGAGCTATGACCATTGACAATCCTTTCCCTAAGAAGGTACAATCAAGATACAATTATCACGAATATAGCTACATTGACGTTTACAGTTCAAAGCCAGAAAAGCTCCTCTAAGATATTTGTAAGCCTATGTTGAATTTGCGTTTAGTAGCATCACCTCTACTTTCCATAACTATACCTCAGGGCAATCAATAGAAGAGTTCAGGTAAGTATCTCTGAGCAAAAACAAGTAACCAAGTATTCATGGAGTGTTTACTATATAACTTTGGAATTATGGTCAGTGTACATATAAAGGCATTTTGGAACCTCCCCCACAAAATAAGCTTTCTCATTAATTAGAAGACAATCCTTCCACAGCATTCCATTCCTAAGCACTGTAGTTAAGTAAGTTCTACTGAAAGGAAGTCCTTGATCTTTGAAGCAGAATAAATTCCTGAAAAAGGCTCTGTAAGTTGAAATGTAAATCAAATCTAACTTTTACCACAGAAACAATGTTAAATTAGACAATTATGTTCTGGACCAAAGACCAATTGCCAGTATTTAAAAGGAATAATTACATTTTATTTCAAAGAGTTATGAATTGCAAGTAATCCTAAAGATTATCCATATAGCTAAGGACCATAATCATAATAGTTACCACTATAGAACGATGCCAGAGATTATGCTAGATGCATTTCATATATTCAGCATGTAATTTCTCCCAATAGCCCTAGGAACCAAATCTTTCACTTTACAAAAGAGAAAACCAAGGCCTAGGGCTGCTGTGTTTCAACTAAGGCTCTGCAGCTACCTAACAGCAGAGCAAGAATTTAAACTCAGAAGTATCTGGCCCTAAAGTCAAAGATCTTTCTACTATCCCAAATAGCCTCTCCAAATAAATTATAAAGAATACATTTAATACTGCATAGTTGAATGCCTGATATCAATTAGACAGAGTTCTAGAGAAACAATCATATTTTATCAAATGGATTTAGTAGGAGTTCCAAGACAAAGACCATCTCTGAAAGGCAAGGGTACCCTAATACTAGTAGGGAGAGTTCAGACAGGGCTTGAGATAGTGAATTATTAGAATCTCCACTGTATATGGAGACCTAACACATTCACTCCTTTAACAAAATATTGAATAAGTACCTACTATGCGCCAGGCACTCTTCTAAGTGCTATGGATACAACAGTAAACAGAGTCCTCCGTTGTGGAACCCACATTCTAGTGGAGAGCACAGAGATGACAACCCCTGGCCAACACGTATGCCTAAGCCAGTGAGCAGTGGTAAGCACTTGGGAGGGTAAGTAGGACAGGGCGTGCCTCTCCAAGGGCAGACGTGAGAGCTTGCAGTGTGGAAGGGAGGCCTCAACTGGAGATGCATGAGATGTTGGCTTCTGGATAGATTTGAAACTCCAGACTCGGTAAGATCATTGAGGGAGTGACTGCTGATGGAAATAGGAGGAGAAGGTCTCAAGACTCCTCCAGGCACTCCAACAAGACAATAAATGGCCAGGAAGAATCAGGAAAGGAGACTGAGAGGAAATAACAGTGAGGGAGTGGGGGAACACCAAGAGAGTGTGGTATCCTGGGAGCCAGGAGAAGATGACAAGTGCATTAAGGAGGGAGGATGTTAGATGTGGAATTAAGTACAGTGAGGGATGGAAACTGACCACTGGATTTAACAGCAGGAAGACCAGTTGTGATCCTGATGACAGCAGATTTGGTAGGCTGGAGGGAGCAAAAGCCTGATGACGATGAGTTCCAAGAGGAATATGAGAGGAGGAATAGGCAGCAGGGAATATGGAAAATAATTCGAAGCATTTAGCCACACAGGAAAAGAGAAATGGGGTAGTAGCTAATGGCTGAAAAGGAATCAATAAAGGGTTATCTAAGTAGGAGGTATTAACAAGAGTATGTTTGTGTGTATTGACTGGGAAGATCCAGTCTAGAAGAAAAAGCTGACAGAGCAGGAAAAACGCAGGAGAACTGCACTGCCATATACTTCAACAGGCAAGGCTGGATGCAACCTGGTGTGCAAGTGAAGAAGCTGGCCTTAGCAAGGGGTGTGCATGGTCACCCATGCTAACAGGGGAGGCAGCAATATCTGTGGACAGAAAATGTGGCAGTGGGCACTTCTGAGAAGTTCTCTCCTGGTAGCTTGAATTTTCTCAGGGAAATGGGAAGTAAAGCCATCGGCTGAGAGTGAGGCTGGAAGGTGCTGGAGGTTTCAGGAGAGAGGAGAATACGTGAAATCACTCTCTAGAAATGAGAAAGAATGGTCCTGAATGTAGCATCAATGCCAGTGGCATGAAGTTCTTGCTTGAAGTTGGTGGTCATTTTAAAGAATACCAATCATCGTAGCTGAATGACATTTCCAGTCATGCTTAGCTGCTCAGCTGCAGGTCCGTAAGAGGGTGAAGAGCTGCAGCAAAGCAAGTCTGAGGTCTTGCCAAGACAGTATGCAATACTACCCTCCCATCTTCATTCCACAGAACTTCATTACCCACAAACAGTCACATGATCTCATTTGATCCAAACAGCCCCTTCATGTGTCCATCTCTGTTACGGGAGGACCCTGAGGCTCAATTAGGTTAAACCACTTATTTAGAGTCATGAGGCAAGGTCTTCTAACCCCCAGCCTAGTGCTTGGCCCACGCCATGCTCCTTTCAGTCAGAAAGAAACCTATAAGGAGAACTCCTCATTCTCTGGGAATTCCTGATGCAAGCCTGCCTTGCAAGACTGGCAAAAGCCTTGACCGTTGCTTCTGCCTCAGCCCGTCCAGCCAGCAGTGTAGATAGTGTATACAGCCCAGAAAGCGTATACGACACATGTCCATAACTACACAGAGATTAAGCTAATTAAGCTGCTCATTGCAATAAAGTATTGATTAATGAAAATATTCTGAAATCCAGACTTTGGGCTTGGCTTATTTTTTATGAATACATGGTTTTCTGTGAGTAGCTATATTGTCTGCCCTTTATCTCTTATTACATTAATCCTAGAGAGTAAGTTCTCACTCCTCTGTAATCAGACACTCGAGGCTCACCCTCCGGTGAGGTGGGAGTAGAAATACAGTTCTATTTTGAAAGGTGGCTGAATTCTTTAAGGTCACAAGGGCACCTTTAAATGAAGCAAAGGCAGTAATTTACTCAGAAGAGACTTTGAGGTCTGACATTTATGAATACCCCAAGTAGGGAATGGCTGTGTGTCTAATACCTTTTGTTCAACAGCACAGGAACTCAGATGAGCAACAAAGCCTCTTTCATAATGAAAACTGTGTGCTCCCTACAGATCCTGTACAGAGATTGTAAATAAATTCTTATAATTTTAGTGTAATGTTGGACATCAACAATAATAAATTTCACATAGGCCAAAGTGAACTTTAGCAATGAATTATTAGTGAGCGTGTGCTGAATTGGGGTACCATGCCTCAGGTACCATGCTATGCATCCACGGGAGATCCTGCAGTGAATATAGCTGGTCCCTTCTCTCCAAGATTACTGTCTCCATAAGACTCAAAGACAGTACATAGAGGAATTCAGAATGGAAGTGCTACTTGGGCCAGGAGTTTGCATAAGGAATTACAGTGCTGCCTAATCTGCTGCTCCCCTTGGGGAGGACGACTGCTACCCGCACGGCTTGTTAACAGATAGATGAAGAGTCTACCATGAGCAAAGAGCATGCCAGGCTCAATCCGAGCCCTGAAGGAAAACAGCAGGGCTGACAGTAGGGAAAGAACTTAAGACAGACCTTTGTCTCAAGTTGCTTAGCATGTGATGGAAGAACACCCATGCAAGAGCTGCCTAAATGGTGCAAGTTTCCGACCGAGAGGCAAACAAGCTGCCGCAGGAGCTCTCGGGGAGGACTGGTGGGGCACAGGCCCGCTCTAGAGGCCCTCTCTGCCCTCCTTTCAGCCGACAGCTCCCTTTACTCAGCAAACAGCTCTCAAGTGGCTCCCATGTGCCAAGCTGTGGCACACGTGTGGAAGACACAGCAGTGAAAAAGACAAAGTCTCTAGTCCTCTAGGAAGTGACTTCCTAGTGTGGGGGGGAAGCAAGGGAGGGCAGACAATGAATATGTGTCAGGTGCCATTTGGAACTCAGGGAGGGCTGGCAGAGATGAATGTGGGTGCTATTATGGGAGAGGGTGGTCAGGGAGGACCTCTCTGAGAAGATGACATTTGAGCAGAGACTCAGGTGATTAGGAGTAAACCAAACACCCATCCAGGGAAGCACACACAGGTAGAAGGAAGAGGAGAACAAATGCTTGGGGTGAAAGGGTGCCTGGCATTCTGAAGAACAGCAAGGCAGTCACTCGTGCAGAGAGAAGTGGGATGTCAGTAAGAGGTGAAGGGGGAGCAGGCGCTGGCAGATCACATACTCTCCAGACTATGGTAAGAACTTGCTATGCTCTGAAAGCTGGGAAGACTTCAGACTGACAGATTTCCTTAGGGAGGTGTCTTCCCATTGTCTAGAAATTCTCAGATACAGCATTTATAAATTTTCAGTACCTAATCATTCTTCACTTTGGCCACCCAGACTGGAAAAGGCTAAGATGTAGAGAACTGGTATTATTTGCAATTTGTCTGCTATTTACAGTATAAGTAATACTTTCTACAGAGAAAGGGTCATGGGAGAGAGCAGTTTGTGCCTCAGTAGGTGAGTGTACTACACATTCTATTTGATATTACTTTGATATCACATTTGGGGAGCAGAAGTATTCCCAATGGAGACTCTGGGTATTCTAGTTCAATTCCTCCAATAGATAGTATTAAGTACCAAACCACATTATCAGCTATTTAAGACCAACGGGGTACAGTTACCTCCCCTAGAAATTTAGGTTAAGCAAGACCAAGAGCCTTCAAAGCCCTTAGTAAGTAAAATTACTTAATTTCTGAAACATATAAGGACTGCAAAAACCTACTCTGCATCAATTGAACGCAAATCAATTACTTTAATTAAGCTAAGCCCCTGCTACTTGATAAATAAGGCAACTTAAGCATAGAAGATGCATTATCTTGTTTTTCACCTTATGCAATCATACATACATACTATGATTAGTATAAATCATACTACACAAGCTTCCACACACCTTTTGAAGTTCCTCAGTACATTTTCTGGAATTATCAGTGCAACTGAACTTAAACAGAAGACACTAGTAATCTATCAGACTGACTTTCCTTCCCTTTCTCCCTCCTCTCCATTTAACAAGAATCAAAAGTTTTCTACAAGCCACTATATCGTGTGCATTTGAGATTTTGGCCATGTAGATAAATAAAGCTCAAGACACTCAAATGAAATTATATCTGCTAAATTTTCAGCAAACGAGTCAATGCAATAGCAATGACAAATCATATTCCAAAGTCTCAATGTGTGTATGCATGTGTGTGTGTCTGTGTGTGTGTGTGTGTGTGTGTGTGTGTGTGTGTGTTACAGTCAAAAATTCTCCTGCAATCTTGCTTTTAAAGACTAGGAAGCTTTCCAAGAATCTGCTGATGACGGACTTGACTTACTGATATCAAGAATTATTATAAAGGCATACTAATTAATACAGTACAGTGCTGACAGACAAATTTGCCACTCAACAATGAACCCAGAAATAGATATGGGCATATAAGGAAATGTGATTTGTCATAAAGCATGTATTACAGAGGTGGGGAAAGGGTTAGATTTTAAGTAATCTGTGCTGAAACACTGATAATCCACATGGAAAAAAATTAAACTGGGCCCCTACCTCACACCACACACAAAAATCTACTAGGAAGCAACTGAAGACCTAAATGCTAAAGGCAAAAAAAAAAAAAAAAGTTTCAGAGGACATATAAGAATATCTGTATGTCATATCATGGTAGAAAAGGTTTCCTTAAACAAGAATTCCTTAAACTGCTTTGGTTCAAGTCCTGGCTCTACCATTTACTACCTGAGTGACCTTGAAAAAGTCACATAACATTCTGTGCCTCAGTTTCCTCACCTATAAAATGGGAAATAGCAACAGTACTTGCCTCTAATGTTATTATGAGGATTAATGAATATTTATAAGGTGCTTTGAAAGGTGTCTAGCATATACAAAGTACTCCATAAATGCTAATTTTAAAACTAAAGAAAAAAATTCCTAATGGAAAAAGATAAATTAGCTACATTAAAATTAAGAACTTCTGTTTATCCAAAGACACCACAAAGAGATCAAAACGACAAGCCACAAACAAGGAAAAAACATTTCTATCATGTACAATCAACAAAGCATTAGTATCCAGAGCACATAAAGAAGTTTAATAAATAAGTATTAAAAAGACAAGCCAGCAAATCCCAGCACTTTGGGAGATCGAGGTGGGCAGATCACTTGAGGTCAGGAGTTCGAGACCAGCCTGGCCAATATGGGGGAACCCTGTATCTACTAAAAATACAAAAATTATCCAGGTGTGGTGGCAACTACCTGAAATCCTGGCTACGCAGGAGGCTGAGGCAGGAGAATCATTTGAACCCAGGAGACGGAGGTTGCAATGAACTGAGATTGTGCCACTGCACTCCAGCCTGGGCGACAGAGGAAGACTGTCTCAAAAAAAAGACAAACCAGTAGAAAAATGGACATAAGACTAAACAGACACTTCACAAAAAGGGAAAACTAAATGGCTATATTAAAAGATGCTCAGTGTCATTAGTCATCAGAGAAATACATATTCAAATCAGAATGATATGTCAGTTTGGAACCATTAGATTGGAAAAATTTTAGCACCTATAAATTATTGGAGGGAGTATAAATTTATACAACCCCTTGGAAAACAACTAGGCATCATCCAATAAAGCTGAAGATGTACCCACAGTAGGACTATGCAATTTCATACCTATGTAAACTTTAGCACATACGTATCAAGAAAAATTCAGAGGACTATTCAAGATAGCACCATTTGAATTACCTGTTTTTAGAAAAAAAGAAAACATCACTAATGTCCACCAACAGTCAACGTATAGATAGATGATGGTATATTCTACATAGCAATGAAAACAAGTGAATTACAGATAAATCTAAGAAGCGTTACTGAGGGAAAACTAAGTTACAGAAGAATATACTCAGGATAATTCCATTTAATAAACTTCAAAAACATGCAAAATTAAAGTGTTGCTGAGGAATTAAAACATATGTGGTAAAACTAAAGAAAATCAAAGAAAGATAAGCACTTTTTTTTTTGTTTTGTTTTGTTTTTTGAGACAGAGTCTCGCTCTGTCAACCAGGCTGGAGTGCAGTGGTGCAATCTCAGCTCACTGCAACCTCTGCCTCCTGGGTTCAAGTGATTCTCCTGCCTCAGCCTCCCAAGTAGCTGGGACTACAGGCACCCACCACCACGCCTGGTTACTTTTTGTATTTTTAGTAGAAACGGGGTTTCACCATGTCAGCCAGGCTGGTCTTGAACTCCTGACCTCAGGTGATCCAGCTGCCTTGGCCTCCCAAAGTGCTGGCATTACAGGTGTGAGCCACCATGCCTGGCCTGATAAGCACAAATTTTAGACAGTGGTCACCCCTGTGGGAGAGAGACAGAGGATAAGGATGGACACCCAAAGGAGTGAAAGGTGTGGTGAGTTACAGAATAGGTAGTGAGGGTCCACACGTGTCCACTGGATCTTGAGTTAAACTTTAAATACTTTATGCATATCCTTTAGCATCAACTAAAAAACAAAAAAAGATGATTTCCTCCATCTTTAAACATACGCAAATTCTGTTACAGGCCCAGTGGTCACAGATTTTCTCTCCTGGACCCCCACTGTACTTTCTTGTGACATTCCATTCAGCCTTGGATAAAGGCTATGCCTCAGTTTCCTCAACTGCAAAACAAGGAACAATAATAGTGTCTACTTTCCAGGGTTACTGTTGGGATTGGATGTGTTCATACAGTCCACAATTTCTTACAAGAAACTTCTGCAGCCAGATGTATTTGGAATTCAAACTTTTTCAGATCTCAGAAACTGAATGAATACCTAGCATTCAAAAAGGATCTGGAGCAGCACTCCATAATCAAACACTTCCATATTTCTTCAGCGAAACATCTGGAAATCATCTCATACAGATTCACGAGAATTGGGGGGGGTTATGAAAATGTTATAAAACTGGATTGTGGTAATAGTTACATATAGCTTTTTAAATTTACTAAAAATCACCAAATTGTACACTTAACACAGGTGAATTTTATGGTATGTAAACTATACTTCGATACAGCTACAAAAAATACAGCTCTCAGCTTTAAACAAAAAGTTCTCACATCAATTCAGGTCATGTTTTACCAAATGGATTAATTAAAAACCCACTTCAATTTTAGAGATTTCTGTATTTAGAGCTACATATCAAAGAATATGGACAGTATCTATAGAGCTCTCTGAACACAATGCCAGTGCTCAATATGCAAGTGTTTTTATTATCATTACTACTATTTTACTCAGCATAGTGTTTCCCAAAAGGAAATCTATAAACATTTTTGATGGGATAATTCTTCATCGTGATAAAATCCCACACACTAAATTCCAACAGCAGCTCTCAATATTTGTGACTATTGCAGCTGCCCCCCAGATTTCTAAATACTCTCAAGACAGGGTAATGCCAGTTGAGAACCACAAAGCCTATCAAACTCTAAGTTCCTTAAAGGTAGAGACCAGGGGCTTACTCATTGTGGTAAAATGAGACCACTACTTTGTACAAGGATATGTACAAAAATATCTGGCACGAAGCAACACACAAAATGTGTCTTCGTTCCTCTGCTTTTTAATTTTGTGTTTACATTTTCTTTTCCATCACATTTCAGAGAATATCAAATCAACTATGTAATCAGGACATGCAATGTAAAAGGGATAAAAAAATTACAGAACAAAAAAAAGCAATGAACATTTTCATATTATAACAGTCTTTAAGAAATGCCTTACTATTTTCAGAACAAATTTCAAATGAGGTACACCAGTACTTCATCAAGGCCCAGTTTATCCAGCATTTATCACCAACTTATACCAATAAAGGTTCAAAGAAAATGGCACTAATTTATAAAGGTAACACTAAATCAAGAGAAGTATGATCTAGGAGCATACTGTGAAAAACTGAAGATCAAAAGGAAGTAGTGTGTTTACTCTATTTTCCTTGACAGCTACAGAGCTCTATGTCAACAGCCATCATACATGGTCCCAGGATGAAGCTTGTTCTCTACAACTCCCCACAGCCCTCCAGTGACAAGCTGTACCATCTCTTTCCAAAGTCCCTGTCTGTGATTAGGATGCTCACTGCCAAAACTCTCACAGCTACCATGACAGAGAAATAAACGTAAAATAGCGGTCCAATCCCCTATTTCATAGGCAAGGAGACTAAGACCTTGAGAAATGAAGAGGTTTGCCCAGAATCATGCAATAATTCATGAACAAGTCCAGACCAGAACACAGCAGTCTTAAGTATAAGGCTTTCAAAGACCTATATCATTATTGACATGGTATTTTTGTACAGAGACAAGACAAAACAGAAAAAAGAAGATTTGCACCATCCTAGAGTGTGAAGAGCAACAGCTTTGGTGCTGGACAGGCCTGGATATAAATCCCAGTTTAGTCGTGACTTGAGACATGCTAGCAGTCCTCTCAGTGCCTCAGTTTTTTCACCCATAAAATGAGGATGAAACCATTTACCTTAGAAAGTAATATGGAGATGAATTAAGATAAAACATCTAAGAGCTCCCTCTGTGCCCTACCTAAGAAATTCAAAAGAAGACTGAGAAGCTACTGGCTTTACAAGTTGTATCCATAAGCATTCCATAGGATTTCTCTAACTTCTCTTGCTTTCCTACCTTCGTTTCTCCAGAACAGGCAGAAAATATCAATCAAGAGGGGTTGCTGATCAGGGCCATAGAGCCATCCATGACATAAATTAGTGGTCAGCAAATTTTGGACCATGGGCCAAATCTGGCCCACTAGCTACTAAATGGTTGTAAGAAACCAAAAAAATAATAATTCATGACACATGAAAAGTATAAGAAATTCAAATTTCAGTGTCAATCAATAGTTTAATGGTACCATAGCTATCTTTACTAGTTAGGTATTGCTCGTGGTTGCTTCTACGACAGCAGAGTTAAGAACTTATGACAGAGACTATATGACCACAGGACTAAAATATTTACTATTTGGTCCTATGTAGAAAACATTTGCCAACCTCCACTTTAAAGTAAGGAAAACTTAAGTTTATTTTATCATAAGCATTATTTGAGAATTCCATGATACATATTATGAACACATCCTAGGATCTCACGAAACCAGGCTTGGTAAATCTTACTCTATGCAGGATTTAATTAATAAATAAACAGACTAACATGGAGGCTCCAGTTCCAGACAAGACGGAGTAAGAACTCCCACCCTATCTTTCCTACCAAATGCAAATATGTAAGCTAGACAGAAAACATGGACAATCAGAGGACTCTGAAAAGTAAGTAACAACAAATAGATTGAGAAATGAGACTAGAACTCGGAGTATCACCAAACCAGTGGGGAATTTTCCACTGCTTTCCCCGTCCAGTATCACCCAGTCTGGATTCAAAGGCAGCTCACCATCCAAAAGTGCTAGCTGGGTATGGACAGAAATAACCTGAAGAGAACCCTCATTTTCTGGCCAAAAAAAGGGGGAAAAAAAAAGAACTCCTAATGTTCAGAGAAATTCTCTGTATTGCTTTTGTTTTTTCCAATCTCTCCCACCCCAGCCCCCAGACAATCCCTCAGTACCAAGGAGCAGCAGCACAGGTGGAGCAGGTACCTACAACTCTGAGAAAAAAGAATGATTCTCACAAGAGTTGTAGTCCCAGAACAAGGGGCCAATTTCCATTGCTTCTTTTTCTCTCTGGCCTTCAAGCACTTGGCCTTGGACACAGTCACATAAAGAAATGCAGGAGAGCAGGGGAACTAAAATTCCTGGCTTTCTGGCTGGAGGACAGCAAAAAGAGGACATCAGGGAATCAAGGAAGCTAAAGAGAGTTATATCACAAAGTGGTATATTAACATTTGGGCTCACATTTGAGCTGTTCATTGTGGATCTGACCCTAAAAAGCATGCCACTGGCCTTCAGATTTTCACTTTGGGATATCATTGCCCAGGTCCCAGACTGGACAATAGATTGCACACAAAAGTAACAGACTAAAATGATACTGTAAAGGCTTTGAAAACTGAACTAAAGTCAGAAACATAGCCCGGAGAAGTCAGGTCAGAATTTGCAACCAGGTCGATTATCTGCTTAAAAAAGGAAATAAACAGTCTCCATAATAAATAAGACTCAGAATAAAAATATTCAAGATGTCTAGAACATACTCCAAAATTACTCAACATATGAAAAACTGGAAAACTCTCAATTTGCAAGGAAAAAGACAATCAAAAGACACCAACCCCAATATAGCATAGATACCAGAATTATCAAACAAATAATTTAAAGTACCTATTTTAACCATGCTCCAAGAAGCAAGGCTGAACACTCTTAAAATAAATGGAATGATAGTAAAAACAAAACTTTGGAAAATAAAAATACAATAAAACTTAAAATGTCACTGGATAGCTTCAATTGCAGACAGACTAGAGGTAATAGTAGGAATAATGAGTGAATGTGAATTTAGATTAATAGAGATTATCTAATGTAAAACATGAAGAGGAAAAAGATTACAAAAATAAACAGAAGCTCAGAGATCTGTAAGAAAATACTACAAAGAAAATACTAAAATACTGGAACTAGAGTTCCAGAAGAGAAGAAACAGTGTTGTGTAGGAAAAATACTTGAAGAAATACTGGCTGAAAACTTCCCATATTTAGCAAAAGACTTCCCATATTTAGCAAAAGACCTAAACTTACCACTTCAAGAAGCTCAGCAGACTGCCAGGAGGATTGTCTCAAAGAAATCTATATCTAAAAAGATCATAATCAAATTGCTAAAAACTAAAGACAATGAAAAAAATCTTGAAAATAGCCAGAGGAAAACAACATACAGCATAGAGAAGAATGATTCGAAGTATTACAGATTTCTCAGAAGAAACCATGGAGGTCAGAAAGAAGAGGAACAATTCTGATAAGATGCTGAAAGAAAAGAGCTGTCAATCTATAATCCTCTACCTAGCAAGAAACACCCTTTTGAAATGCAGGTGAAAGAACAATCTCAGAGGGATGAAAACTAAGAGAATTCATTCTAAAAGAAACGCAGTCAACAAATTAGATAGCCTAGATGAAATAGACAAGTTCTCAGGAAAAAAATAACTACTACTGAAACTGACTCAAGAAGAAATGGAAAATTGGAACAGGCCTATAATAACTGAAGAGATTGAATTAGTAATCAAAAAACTTCCCACAAAGAAAAGCCCAAACCCACATAGCTTAATTGGTGAATTCTACCAAATGTTCAAAAAAGAATTCACATCAATCCTTCACAAACACTTCTACAAAAACCAGGAGAGGAGGGAATACTATAAGGCTGGTATTACCTGATACCAAAACCACACAAAGATATCACAAAGAAAACTACATACCAACATCTTATGAATATAGACATAAAAATCATCAACAAAATGCTAGCAAACTGCAAGCAGCATATAAACATATAAACATTTTGACCATGACCAAGAGGGATTTATACGAAGAATGTGAGATTGTGTTCAAACAAAAATCAGTGTAATACATCATGTTAATAGAATAAAGGTCAAAAGCACATGATCAACTCAACAGAAACTGACCTTAATAAATAGAGAAGGACATCATGTTCATGAATTAGAAAACAATATAGTTGAAATATCAATTATCCCCAAATTGATCTATAGATTCAATGCAATCAAAATCACAGCAGGCTTTTTTGGTAGAAGTCAGCAAGCTGAATCTGAAATTTATGTGAAAAGACAAAGGAATTAAAATGGACAACAAAAATTTGAGAAATAAGAAACCGGAGAATTCAAGTCACCCAACTTTATGACTTACAATAAAGCTGTAGTAATCAAAACAGTATAGTGCTGGTGAAGGGATAGACACAAAGACCAACAGAATAGAGTCCAGAAATAGAGTCAAGTATGGCCAAGTGATTTTTGACAAATGTACAGATAATTCAATTGAGAAAGGATAGGCTTTACAACAAATAGAGTTGAAACAGTGAACATTCATATGCGAAAAAATTCCACTTCAACCTAAACTTCATACTTTTTCTACAAAAATTAAGTCTAAATAGACCACAGATTTTTATTTTATTTTCTTTCTTTTATTTTTTTTTTTTTGAGACAGAGTTTCCTCTTATTGCCCAGGCTGGAGTGCAATGGAGCGATCTCGGCTCACTGTAACCTCCACCTCCCAAGTTCAAGCAATTCTCCTGCCTCAGCCTCCCAAGGAGCTGGGATTACAAGCATGCACCACCACACCCGGCTAATTTTGCATTTTTAGTAGAGACGGGGTTTCTCCATGTTGGTCGGGCTGGTCTCAAACTCCCAACCTCAGGTGATCCGTCCTCCTCAGTCTCCCAAAGTGCTGGGATTACAGGCATGAGCCACCGGGCCCAGCCATAGACCACAGATCTTAATGTAAAACTATAAAACTTCTAGGAAAAAACCTGGAAAAAATCTTTACGATCTGTAGTTGGGCGAAGATTTCTTAGATACAACATCAAAAGTATAACTCATAAAAGGAAAAACTGAGTAACTGGATGTCATCAAAATTTAAAACGTTTTCTCTGCAAAACACACTTAGAGAATAGAAAGACGGCTGGGCACGGTGGCTCATGCCTGTAATCCCAGCACTTTGGGAGGCTGAGGTGAGCTGATCACTTAAGGTCACGAGTTCAAGACCAGCCTGGCCAACATGGTAAAATCTCACCTCTACTAAAAACACAAAAATTAGCCAGGTATGGTGGTGCACGCCTGTAATCGCAGCTACTCAGGAGGCTGAGGCAGGAGAATCACTTGAACCCAGGAGGCAGAAGCTGCAGTGAGCCGAGATCACATCACTACACTCCAGCCTGGCAATGGAGACAGACTCCATCTCAAAAAAAATTTTAAAAACACAGCAAGAGAGATAAAAGACAAGCTATAGACTGAGAGAAAATATTTGCAAATCACACATCTGATAAAAGACCTGGATCCAGGATATATGGGGCACTTTTCAAACTGAACAGTGAAAAGAAACCCAAAAGACAGAAATAGTCACTTCACCAAATCACCAAAATAATAATAAACAGGTGGCAAATAAGTGCATGAAATAACGTAACATTATTATCCATTAGGAAATAAAAATTAAAACCAAAATGAGATGCCACTACGTACCTATTACAAAAGCTAGAATAAAAAATACACAATTAAGTGTTGGCAAGAATGTGAAGCAACTACAGTTCTCACACACTGCTGGTGGGAATACAAAATGGTACATTTTGTAAGAAAGCAGTTAGTTTCTTAAAATGTTAAATATACAATTCCACTCCTAGGTATTTACACTAGAGAAATGAACATCGATATTCACATAAAAACCTGTATGTTTCTAGCACCTTTTTATAATCACCAGAAACTGGAAATAACCCAAATTTCCTTCAACAGATAAATGGATAAACTGTACTATAACCATAAATGTAATACTACTCAGCAATAAAAATGAACGATTTCTCCACACTCCTAAACATGGATGAATCTCAAAGGCATTATGCTGAGTGATTCCATTTACATGACATTCTGGAAATGACAAAACTATAGCAACAGAGAACAGATCAGTGGTTGCCAAGGGCTGGGGTAAAGGAAGAGTAGGACTACAAGAGGCAGGATAAGTTTTGCAGGGGACAAAACTATTTTGTATCTTAATTGTGGTAAGAGATACAACAACTTATATGTTAAAGCTCATAGAACTGTATACATACACACACACACACCGATTTTTACAGTATGTTAATTTTTTTAATAAATAAATAAATGAAAATCTGGGCAGAGTCTATCCAGGATAAAAAAGAATTCCTAAAGGCAGAGAAAGGAGCCCTAGATGAGAAGCAAGCAGGCATTCCCGTCTGCTGAGATGCAAACAGGGTTTAAAGATTCTTCCTTCCCAAAACGTCAGGCGCAACTAATAACAAGTTGGGAGGAGGGGGTGGTGAGAAGTGGACCATCACTGAGAATGATTTAAAGAGAAAAAAGACATGTGCCAATATAGTATTAAATGAAAGGGCTGTGGGCCTCAGGATTAGAAAGTCCTAGATCTCTGTTTTATATATGCCTTTTGTCAACGTATTTCTCTGTTCCCCAGGAAGTACCTAAAAAAAAAAAAAAAAAAAAAAAAAAACAGAAAAAGCAGCCAGAGAGCAATAAGGGAAAGGGCAGAAGGTGCACCAACCACAGCCACTTTCACACCAGACTCCAGTGGCAAAGCCTTAACCTGCATCTTGTTATATGACTGACTGAGAGCCTTGTTCAAATGCTCAATATTTTCCATGGCTTTGTGAAATACAGGGCCATAAAAAACGTAGCTGGAAATCCCAGCATTGATTCATCTCACAAGTCCATGACACTAAATGTTTGGTAAGTCTTTTCTCAGTTTCTAGTTCAATCGTTTGGTTACGGCATCCTCATGGGACCACGCCAGACACACTACATAGAAATAGTGGGATATAACCTATGGGAAACACGGTTTTGCTGTAATATAATTACAAGTTTTCACCTTTATTCCATTTCATTATATTTTCTTTAAAATGTCATAATCCTACATATTTGAAAATGATATTATCATTCACAATGCAAATTTGAAAAGGGGAAGTTGTGTTTCTGATTAAGTCAATGTATGAGAGTCGGGGGTATTTACCATCTCCCTAACTGCCAACAGAACCTTTTCCTATTTCTGACTAGAATGCAAATAGTCATCGAGCAGAAGAATGTTGAGTCTAAGACTTAACCAACTTTAGGCATCATTAATCAACAAAATATTGATTGTTTACTGGGTACAAGGCCATGTGCTGGTCCCTAAGTGGTTACAAATGGATAAACTGTAAGCCACCAATGTGCTTTAACCTCATGCAGCAAAAGCCACACACATTGTGCTATGGGAGAGGGAACAAAGAAGAATCTAATTCCCACCCTTGAGGGAGACTAAAAAGTAACTGAGGAGGGCAGCGGAATGTATTTGAAAAAGACCTAGGAAATGGTAAGGAAATCTAAGTGCACATTCAGTTCAACAGCCATCCTGTTGTGGGCTCAAAGGTGGTGGCACAAAGAAAGGAGCCCCCTGAACTCATCAGGGGATGCTCGCAGAGAAGTTGAGTTTGGCAGAAAGGCCTGGAGAGTGAGGGGGCTGTGAGACTAGACACAGCATGACTTGTAGGAACTGAATGTGGTTGTTCATAGCAGTAAGTGCAGTTATCATAAAAGCAAATTACTGACACAATGTCTATTTTTGTAAATAATATTATTTAGCTTACGTCTTTTTTCTGTGGTACAACACTACACATTCTGGTTTTAAAACACACATATAGGCACACTTACAGTTTAGGACACTCTCACAAAGATTGACACAAATATGATTTGTACCATAATTTTCCACTTTAACACAAGTCTCTAGGTAACATATCTAGTATGGAGAGCTCCTACGGCAAAGGCTTAGGCCTTAGAAGAACCTCTGAACTCAACAGTACTAATTTTTACTTTCTCTTCCAATGCAAAGACTGACTGCCAGGGAATCAAATATGTTGACTGTATAGGGCTAAATATTACAGAATCTGGAGCCTGTGTCTGGCATGTGTACATGTGACTTGTCATAGAGTTGGATAAAGACCCTATTTATCATTACACTGTTACAACTGCATTGGGAAGAAAATGGTTCTCATTACAAATTGTAAATGTAACAACTATTTCTTTTTCTCATCAAAAAACATTCCTCGTAGAAATGGTGGAAGTCATACACACACACATGCATACACACACATTATATTTTAAAGAGATACCTGAGCAAGTGCCTAGGGTCTCTGCTGTGAATAGAGTCTAAAGATGCTCATCCACACATATGAACAGGTTGCTTATCTACATAAGGTGGCGGCAGTGGTGGCAGCAGTGCTGTGACATTTTCCCTGCCACCACCAGCACATGCCTTTGATGAATGGTAGGGATTTGTGCTTGAAATGCACGAGGAACAGGAGGAGAGCAACAGTGCTCTTACAGACTGTGCAGGCAGGCGGGGAGGCAGACGGACGGGCAGCGGCAGCAACAGTAGAAACACATTTTTGTATAACTTCATAACTGACAGCAGGGATTGTGTTGAACACAAGTAAAGCTTCATTAGTCACGGAAATTAGGACCTTATTACAAACTTCACTAACATGCTCCACTAATTGGTAGTAAGGCCATTCTGAATAAGTGTGTCAACTAGAATTGGTTAAACATAAGTAAAACAGCATTACTTTCAAGTAACCTTTTGTTTTCTAAGCTGAAGTCACTGCATGATAGTGGCTCTAGCTCCCTGCTTTCATGCACGTGCAGGTAGCTGGATTTGTATCTATGAGTAATTTTTTAATACTCCCGCCCAGGAATTTTTAACATAACTTGAAAGCAACTGCTCTCCTATACAGGCTCAGCCTGCCTTCAGTTCTGTCCTGGGTTTGTTAAGCACTCAGCAGGTGAAGGTACAGTGGGAACACACAAAATAAAATGTAGTTCCTGACCTGAAAAGGTTTGTAGTTTAGGATGGAAGGAAATCCTTAAGAATAGTAAATTATTTTAGTGTATGGCAGCAGTTCCAAGTTCAGACTGGAGGGTAAAGTGGTAACATGTTATCTTTCTACTACAATGCCAAGCAAAATAATATGAGATAGGAAAGAAGGTCCAAAGAGAAAGAAAGAAGATACCAGGAGAAATCAAACAAGAAAGGGAAATGTCCTGTAACCCCAGCACTTTGGGAGGCCGAGGCGGGCGGATCACTTGAGGTCAGGAGTTTGAGACCCGCCTGGCCATCATGGTAAAACCCTGTCTCTACTAAAATTACAAAGATTAGCCGGGCGTGGTGGTGCAAGTCTTTAATCCCAGCTACTCGGGAGGTTGAGGCAGGAGAATTGCTTGAACCCGGAAGGCGGAGGTTGCAGTGAGCTGAGATTGTGCAATTGCACTCCAGGCTGGGCAACAGAGTGAGACTCTGTCTCAAAAAAAGAAAAAGAAAGAAAGAAAGGGAAATGGTCTATGTCAAGAAGAGAAACAGAAGAAGCTTGTGAAAAGGGCAGCATGGCTTCTGGTAGCATAGCTTCCGACCCAGCCCTTACACCTCTGGGACAATGCAGAGGTGTCAACCAAGCCCTGAGCATTCTCACCCAAGCTCCAAGATGGAGAAAACACCAAGGAGGTAAGCCACAGTAAAATAATCCCTCAAGCATAGAGCCCCTCTACACACACTGGGGGACAGTGGCAGAGACCAGAGATGCCCCAGGTCTGCCATCTTCCAGGGCACTGCACTGAGTTGCCTGTACCAGTGGGATCCACCCCCAGAGGGAAGAGGGGGCCTGGGCACAGGTCAGGAATGGGATGGTCAGAGAGTACCTCTGCATCCTCAGGGCAAAGACAAGACTGAAAATATCACCTAGTACTCAAGCTATAGCCCCAGGGGAAGACAAGCAGTCACAGATGAGGCAGGAAGGGTACCTGGGAGAACTCCCCCATTCCCCATGGAGCCAAGTGAAAGACCTCCCTGTCAGCTGCTGCACAGGAACGACACAGCCACACACACAGGCGGGAGATGGAGGAGGAGGCAAGACCAGCTTGTCTGGAATGGACAGGTGTGTTAGGTAAGAGTCCAGCCTTCACACCCTGTGTTTTCTTTCTTTTGCTTTGGACCTTCTTTACTAACTAAAAAGAGAGCCAGTGAAGGTTCTTGAGAAGAGGACGGCAAAGAGCCACGAGATTTTATCTTTGTAAGCCTCGAAGTGTGGGTTTAGGAAAATGCATGGTTCATCCTTCCCAGCACCTACCACAGTAGGTAGCATATACTTGATACCTCCCTCATAGCTCATTTACAAGCATGTAGATGTGTGAGCTGGTGACTCACAAAAGGAAGGAGAGAGTGGGTACAAGACGAACGTCGGGTCATACCCGGCAGCAACACAGGCTTCTGTATCCAACTCCCTGTGGCTCAAGTCAGTCTGACCCAGACAAAACAGGCTCATGATCTGGGTAACTTCCTCCCTTACAGGGAGCCTGAGAGTCCTGGCTTCTCTGGGTGGAGGGCAAGCCGGGGAACCTGACCTTAATCCCGCCAACCCTATAACCAATCAGCCCTCTGGAAAGTCACGTGTGACCTTGGCCAGGGAAAAGCACTCACACCTGTGCTATTTAAGTGCACATTAGCACTAAACTGAGAGAGATTTTTTTCTGGGATTGAAATCTGGCACCCTGGGGCTTAGGCCCAACCTAAATGTATTTCTTCCACTATGAAAACAGTCATCTAATTAAAAACCAGCCAATACAAGTATGGAGAACTATATGTTCATCAGTTTAAGATGTTTTTTGGCATAGAAGTTCCCCAAAAATGGAGCTTTAAAGAAAATTTGGCAAACAGTTAGGCCTTAATCACTTCGTCTTGATACCTTCTCAAACATTTTAAACAAGAATGATATCATCACTGTAATTTTATTTATTTCAGAGGGAGCTGACTAAACAAATTTCAGAACATATTTCCATCCCCAAGTTAAGGATATAATTGCTCATTTAAGTAAAAAAAAAAAAAAAAAAAAAAAAAGAAAGAAAGAAACACTTCTGGGTCTCTCTTTTTTTTAATTAAAATACCCATAACTCTAAAAATCTGTTTTGTCCCCCAAGCATTCCCTGTCACCACTTCTCAGGGCTCCTACGGGTCTATGGATTTTTCACGTCGTTTTCCTCAGATACGGAGCAATTAAATGAAGACAGCAAGAGAGAAACTCAAGTCTACAGTGACTGACTGCAATGACGACTGAGAAGCCATCAATCTCAAAGAACACTTGAGAAATTACCCAACATTCTAAAACCATGTTGCACACCCACGGAGAATCTTCAAAATGACCCATGAAATAAACATCTACTCAAAGAAGAAACTGGCAGTGAGCAGGTCACACAATCGCCTGACCCACTTACACAGGAAGGCCGACAGTTCATGAAGAGTCAAGGAAGGCAGGTTGAGAGATTCACAGAGCCTCCAGGGCTGCCACACATGGTGCTGAGGGAGTGAGACCTAGACCTGGGTTAACAGGAGGGATCGGTGCTGTTCAACCCCGCTCGGTGGTGCCAGGGTAATTTCACACCACAGAGGAGAACTGCACTGCTCCTCTGCACTGCCTGATCCAGGTGCTCTATCTCAGTGGTTCAGTCCCCATGTGTAGAAAGGGATCTTGAAGGCCAGCCAGCCCTACTGCTCCCTGGTCAGCATTCTAGAAGGGCATCCCCAGCTCTCCTCACTCTCTCTCCCATCAGTCTTTTCCAAGAGAGCCAGCACAGGGAGAGACAATTCGCTTTTTATGAGGGGCAATCAGGGACAGGTTAGCACCACACACCATCTCTTCCTCCCAGCAGCTCAGCAGCTGACTGAAATCTTTCACTTTAAATCCTTATTCTCCTTTTGTCCTATACGGATTTGCAGAACTGTTCAGGAGAACACATGATCCTTTGAGTATTTGAAGGGAAAAAGACCTTTCCCCTATACTCTCTAATTTACTAAAGCTAAAGGGCCAAGGTGAACAGGCAGTATAAGAACATCATTAAGAGATACACTTTTTGCCTTCATCACCTATGGTTTTTGAAGTTGCTATAAAAGAACTTGTTTGATGCTATAAGATGTGAACATATTTAAATGTATTTTAAAGTAGATTTAGAATTAAAAACTCAACAGGTCATTAAAAAAAAAAGATCATTAAGAGAACACCTATCAACTTAGATGTTATGATATAAATTGGTATGAAATGAGCTGCATACCACTTCTGTGCATACTTGAAAAGCCAACAGTGAATATGAAAGAAAAAAAATTGTTTTTAAATATTTAAAATATGAGCAAGTATAATACCCTTGAGAGTCAACTTTTAAAGAATCTTATAAGTTAGGATTTACGTTGTTATGCTTTATGCTCATCACAGTCCTCTCTAGAGTGAGCACCTAAAGACTGTGTTCCTGAACAGTCATTTGAGATACAATATGGAATCTTTTAGAATGTCCCCAACTAGAAGTCATATCAGATTTCCTGCCTTATTTTACAGCTGAGGAGTGCTAAGTCCATTAAAGTAATCGTTTCTGTTCAGGGCCCTACGGCAAGTCAACAAGTCAGTGGCTGAGGCAAAACCAGAGCCCAAGTCTACCTAGAGTTGGGTTCACTACATCCACATGGTCTCAAGGGCCTATGAGTATGTAAATTCAAATTCATATGGAAATCATTCCCATTGGACAAAAGCAATGTAAATGGATTTAAAGGAAAGCACATCCAAATTTGAGGCAATTCGACCACATAAAAGAATACAAAGTATTGTGACATCAGTACGTGACAAACAGAAAATGCCTCCTATACTCAGCCGTCCTCTGATCTGTAGAGCTAAACCCCACAGCAGCAGTGAGAAGATGGCATCTGCATTCTGATCTAATTTGCAGACTGTTTCTCTCATTCTTAATGCCCGTTAAGTGCTGTAAAGCAACACAAAGATTTGTGAAGCCCTGTACATAACCAGAGTATGAGAATATTCTATTTTTCAAACTCTTCCCCCAACATCAATTATTTTTAACTAATGATGTTTAACAAGTACTACAGAAGCCCCCAATGAATGATGCTGAATTCATTTCCTGTATTCCAGACAAGGAGAATATGTGGTCATCTTCTCTACATTCAGCGTCTGCCTCTGTAAAATAAGGATCACAACGCTACTCACCTCATAGATCTGTGTGGGCATTAAATGGGAACGTTTATGCAAACTACTGCAGTATCTACAAGAACCACCACTACATGGCAGGCGTTGTTCTTATAATTCTAAATAAATTGCTCTCTTGTTTCTTAACACATGAATCAGAAAGGGAGAGATAGTACAAGCAGAAGTAATACCTAACAGTCTGAGGGGTCAGGGTTTGGGGGGACCAGATGGGACAGGACCAGAAAGTAGAATCAGAGGTCTAAGATTCTGGAGCCACCACCTGTAGGGGCAAGCAACATGAAGGCGCCACCACTCTAGCACAGCAGAATGTTCCTAACAGTGACTCTGCATGATGGAGAGAATGTCGGGTTAAATTCTTAGCTGGCTGCTTCTGAAGGTAGTTAAATGTGTAATGTATTTTCAGAGAATTTCCTTCCAAAATTGATTCTTTAAAAATAATTTTTTAAAAAAAAAAGCTTTGCTGCTTACAATGGATAAAATTCAGCTTCAGCACTCTGGAAAATTCAACTCTCCAGGAGGATACAATCTGCAAAGCCAAGGTATGTTTTCTTCTTCAGTTATTTCATGCACCATCAACTAAGCCACAAAGGTAGTACATTTAACATGTTTCTTTCTAACCATTCTGCCAAGTGATCTTTCAGAGGAGAAAGGTGCAAAGAGAAAGAACAAAGAAAGACACAGGCAGAAAGAATCAAAGACCAAGAGAGAAAGAAGTAAACAAAACCACGGAGAAATGTGCAAATCACCTCTACTCCTTGATGGAAGTGGAGACAAGCCAGACCTGCCTTCCAACTACCCAGCTGTAAAATCTGAGATAATCCTCCCTGGCCTGACATGCCACTCTTCTGGAGCTGTCCCTGTTGCTCACGCTGGAAAGACTATCCAGCAATTCCAAGGAAGTAGTCAGCATTTAATATATCCTCAGGGGAAAACTTCTGGTGGGGAAACGATGTTAGAGGGGTATAGGCAGGACTTATCGTAGCCTTGTTTCCAGTTCTACTCAGATAACGTAAACCTGAACTAAAATATCACAAACAGAAGGTGCAGTCTCAGTGAAAATTGCCAGTGCTCCATGGTTGGGCCATGACAGTCAGTGAGAGAGGCAGCTGCCTCCAAAGGGCCACTGCCGTTATCGTTAACAGCAGGTTCAAAATGTGCCTCCTTGGAGAAACTTCCCTGGCTCTTTTCTTCCTCAATTCTCTTCAGCCCACACAAACGCAACCTCCATGGTCTCCAACGACCACGTCCACAAAGCCTCAAATACAGGAAGGCAGAACCCTGACGTACCATCTAAAGAGCTGACTCACAACTTTCTAGAAGGAAAGAGAAAATAAGACAAAGTCCAAGATGAGGGGACCAGGTCTCTCTCCACTCTGGGCCCTTGCACGTTCACAGGATGCAGGAAATAAAGAGAACCAATTGATGCCGTAATATTTTTTTAAGTCTGTCTCCCCTACTAGACGACAGGCTCCAAGAGAGCAAAAGCCCTGTTGCCCTCATTAGCAGCATTCCTAACACAGGGCCTAGCTTATAGCTGCTCTCATAATAGCTGATGAACAAATGAATGGGGGGCAAGCAGGCAAAGGCAGGGGAACACTTAGGGCCACAACCAGTGAGCCTTACTGCCTTGCACCCAGCACACAATGACATGTGCACTGGACTAAGACTCCAGACACCTAGTTGTACTGCTGATTTTGACATTTATTCAGCAAATAATCCTGGAGAAGTCACTCAACATCCATGAGCCTCCATTTCCCTCATTTCTAAAATGAGAAAAAGGGGATGATCCACAGTTCCTGCCTCTTTTTTTGCATGGCACGGTTGATGAGATCAAAAAGGAGTAACAAAATAAAAACTCCTTGGGCCAATGTTCAGTACTATGTAAGTATAGTATGTAATAATACAATTTACTACAAACCACTTTCCAACAGCACATCTCACTTTACAAAGCCCATGTTGTATACTAGGCTGTTTTACATCCAGCCAATGTTATACTGGGCTGGATATTTTACAGCTCCCATCTAAAAGTAAAAACACTGAGATTCAGGAGAGTTGAGTCTCTGTTCCACTACCAGGATGTAGGTCTATTTTCCAACCAATTGCTTTGCTGTGTATGATGCAATGCAGTTAGTAATAATCACAGAAATGGGACCAGGCTGGTAAGTTGAGCCTAGCAGCCCAAAACTTTCAACATTCAAGGAAATGGGGGTGGCTTGGAGTAGGAGACAAGGGGCAAAAGTAAATGCAGGGGAAATGCCTAATTATAAATGCAGCAGGATCGCTGTGGAAATGACCTCCCATCCCCGCTAGCCAAATTCTGACTCTTATGGCCTTTCAGAAGCTAAATTATGGTTGTGACCAGTTGGTCACCAGAACCCTAAACCAAAAGCTACTCTAAAATAAGGACAGAGATTAATCAGAATCCTGATCGCTAATGACCATAGACTCAGTGTTAATACAGAAAAGTCTGAACAGTTTGGTCTGGGGAACCCCCACCCCAAATTCCGACCCACTGAGGTGAGGAGGGCCCTACTGCGGCTCTGTTGGGTTCCTGGAATCGGTCACACTCTAAATCCAGCTGCCAGTTCCCCCAGGGCCCACATCTCCCTCCCAGCACTAGGACAGAGCTGCCTGATCCTGACTTTTCATAGCTGAGCAGTGGTAACATCTAAATCACAAGCTCAGCTGCCATGGCCACGGCCACAGCCACAGCCCTCGTGCAGCCAGTAAGCAGCGTAGAAGGGCCTCGGGGACTGGAGGGCCTGGCCAAAGAGGCCCAATATACAATATCTGTGATCCCTTGTCACCTCTCCTTCCCCCATCCATGAGCCTTAGACATTCCTCAACCCTCTGCAAACTGAAGCTCAGTCTGTATCAGTTCCCCATTCCAAAAGGCACTGATTCACACTGTCACTGCCTATTTTCCCATGATTTTGTAATTGCTTTACAAGAAGGGTGCATGAAGGGAAAGTGATAAACCACAGAGGGCTTGCAGAAAAAGAATTACATCAGCGTGCACAATAGAAACAATCTGGACTTCCCACAGTTGCCGGAGCGCCTCCTCCCTGCCCCCTGCCCCAACTCTGTTTAATCCTGTGCCCTCAATCCCAATTGCTTTGAGAAGGAGAAGAAAGTGTCCAGGTTTGGCTAATTGCATCAAACAAATCGAATTTTTACATGATAACCACCAGGGATTTTGAGGTCGTTCTGCACAAGCCCTCTCATCTTTCCCTGACCCCCAAATTACTTTGTTTTCATTTATAAGTAAAGAAGAACACCATGACCTTTTCAAGCTGTCAGAAGCCCATAAATTACTGTTCTACTCTGACAGTCCTGGCCTGAAGCTCCCCTGGGAATCATCTCTCCTGAAATCCTCACCCAGCTCCTCTAAGAACCTCCTTTGGGCTCAGTTTCATGACAGGGGCAAAAGCCCAATCGAGGTACATCCGTTTTACACACCACGTGTGTGTAAAGAGAACCTGGCCTTACACTGTCTCACGAGCTCCATGGCCTTGTGAGGGAGAGTCATTAAATGTCTGCCAGCCCTGCTGCCTGGTCTGGGAAAATGGCAGGAATCATCATCGGCCCATCAACGTTGTGGGAGGATCAAAGAAGAAAATATTCTGGCAAGTACTTTGTATTCATTAAGATGCTCTTTAAAACTGCAGAATCATAGGATTATAGTCATGGGCAGAATGTGAAAGATCATTTAGAACCACCCAGCATCTCACGGTTAAGAAAACCTAGGCCCAAAAAGTTAAATTGACTTGCCAAAAAAGCCTCATGGTATAGTTTTCTTTGTGAACACAATGGGAAGGATCCACAGTTCTCCAACCTTAATATCCATCTTTCCTCCCCTTTAGAATTATAAAATTCTATAAAACATTAGCTAATCCCTATGGAGCACTTATTCTCTGCCAGGCACTGGACTAAATGCCGCATGTGCTCATCTCATTTAATCCTCCCAACCACCTGTAAGCCTATGAGGTAGGAGCTCCAGTGGCCCCACTCCCTCAAATGAGGGACTAAGCAACTTGCCAGGTGACAGTGCTTGAGGGTAGCACAGATCAGATTCAAACCCAAGTTTGCAGAACATCAGGGCCTTTAACCCAGATGCCCCACTACCCTCAAACCGTCCCGCTCGCCACACCAACCTCTGCATCTAAACATGTCATCCCCTTATGAGAAGCATATTGATTCGTAAAGACAGCTCTTCTTTTGATATTAATTCAGAGATGGAGCTCTAACCTCCCACTGGGAACAGGCACAACACACAGGTGACTCCCACCAATCACCAGGCAAATGATTCATGACTCACTGGGGAAAGTCCCATCTGATTTTTCCCCTGCCTGCATCATCCCAGGACTGGAGGTTCTTGTGACCTTTTCATAGTGCATGAAGCTTTCTCCCCAAGATTTGCAGGTTTTCATCTGGGTGGGAGCCAGCCCCAGTCCCCTCTGTCTCAGGAAGCCTTCTCTTTGCCTCCAGCCAGTCCCTACCCCCCACCTTGCCCATCTGTGAAAGCCCTAAAAATTATTGTTAGCCCTGCATTTGTCCATATTGTACTATATAATTTCTATAATTGTATGTGCTGCAAAATTTGCCCCTTCATAGATATTTTTAATTATTTCACAAGACAGTCTTAATAATTGGGGAAGCAGAGAAAGACTGAGGGAACACTTTGGGACAAGATGACCCTCTCTGAGTTAGACCACGGCATGAATTTGTCAGATCTGCATCCTTCCCCCACCCCGAATCCCCAGTCCATGAAATACCCTGATTATGAGTTGTACGTCCTCAGTCCCAAGGTCTTTTAATGAATTAGCAATGGCCTTCACTGATGGGCTGACAGAGGTTGACTGGATATAAAAATAAACCAGAAGGCATAAAAACACAAACTAGAAGGAAACACACAGAAACATTAAAGATGGGCAAATCTGTGTGTAGAAATATGGATGATGATTTTCTTCTTTGTGCTTTTCCTTGCCTAATTTGCATTATTTGTGCAATGAAAATGTTAACAATTCCATTGCCCCTGTCCCCCAACAAGAAAAAGTTCAGATCTGTTAGGCCGATCTGGGTATGAATCTACCCTGTACCAGCCATGTGACCCTGGACGAGGTATCTTAGCTCTCTAAATCTCAGTTTCCCCACCTGTCAAATAATGAGAGTACCTCTGCCACTGTGATTGTGACAGCTAAACAAGACAATGGTGCCTGTCACAGACTTCGTTCCTGCTTTTACAACTTTAAAATTTAGAGGCTTAGCACATAGTAAGCAATCAATAAATGTTAGCTATTATTAGGACAATAATTATTCTTCACATTTGTCTCAGCTGGTTGATGTATTCCTGGGTACCGCCAGAGTGTCTTACACAAGGACAGGCAGGCATTAAGAATCCAATAAATACCAACGGATTCCCATCCACCTACCAAAGAGAAGGCCCTGAATCCTTCACATTTGGAGAACAACAAATACTAACTCAACTGTAAATTCGAAAGTCCTTTACCCACTTTCTCCTCACCCCAACAGAAAAGGTTTACTCCCGAAATGGGTTGGGGGATGGGGCATGAGAAATAGTACTCTTTAAAATCTTAACTACAAATTCAGAGACATTACAAAGCTTTGAGTTAAAAGGGTTAGGGGAGGCTGATTTGTGGGGAGTTTTTGGTTTTGCTTTGGATTTGTTTTTTGTCCTTTCTTATGGTACTGATTGACTTCTTTCTTTCTTTCTTTCTTTATTGAGACGGAATTTTGCTCTTGTTGCCCAGGCTGGAGTGCAATGGCGCCATCTCAGCTCACCACAACCTCCACCTCCCAGGTTCAAGCGATTCTCCTGCCTCAGTCTCCTGACTAGCTAGGATTACAGGCGTGTGCCACCACGCCCAGCAAATTTTGTATTTTCAGTAGAGACACGGTTTCTCCATGTTGGTCAGGCTGGTCTCCAACTCCTGACCTCAGGTGATCTGCCCGCCTCGACCTCCCAAAGTGCTGGGATTACAGGCGTGAGTCACCGCGCCTGGCCAACTCCTTTAAAGAGCCCCTGAGTAGCACTGATTCGTATTTAGTGGAGAAGGGAATCACAAAAGACTACTTTCTTGTCTATTGGTAAGTAAACTGGCTATTTCACTTATATCTAACTGGCATCTAACCCTACATCCAGACCTAAGAATTCTTGAATTTTTTATTTATGTATTTATTTTAAGCAACAGGGTCTTGCTCTGTTGCCCAGACTGGAATGCAGTGGCACAGTCATAGCTCACTGCAGCCTTGAACTCCTGGGCTCAAGTGATCATCCCACCTCAGCCTCCTGAGTAGCTGGTGCTACAGCCACACACCACCATGTCCTGCTAATTATTTTATTTTTGTAGAGACGAAGTCTCCATATGTTGCCCAGGCTGGTCACAAACTTCTGGGCTCAAGCAATCCGCCTTCCTCGGCCTGTCAAAGTGCTGGGATTACAGGCATGAGCCACTGCATCCAGCCCAGACCAGACAACTCTTTATCATCCATTCATTAAAGTAAATATGAAACCTATAGGGAAAAACTGAGACAACTGAGAAAAAAAACTGTATTTTTTTTTGTTTGTTTAATGTTTTGTAACAGCTTCATTGAAACATAATTCACATACCATGCAATCCATTTAAAGTACACAATTTAATGGCTTTTAACATATTCACAGATATATGCAACCAGCACTATGGTCAATCTTAGAACATTTTTATCACCTCAAAAAGAAACCCCATATCTTTTAGCTATCACCTCCCTATCACCCCACTCTCCCCTGCCCGAAACAATCACTGATCTTACTTTCTGCCTCTATAGAGTTCCCTATTCGGGACTTTCATATTAATGGAATCATAAAATACATAGTCTTCTGTGATTGTCTCAGCTGCCTTGATTTAAATGATGTACTGGAGGGAGTCACACCCACTTATGGTAAAAGACCGTTATACAAATACACTACATCAACAGCTCCCCCTACGCAACGGTAATCCGCTTGAAGACAAACAGCGGATGGCACAATGAACACGCCACCTTCCTCACTATTCCCCAGAACACAGCGCTCAGGAAACATTTGAAGAAAAACAGATATACTCAAAAGAATTACTGGAATGAGAGGGAAAAGCATTTCTATCTGAATAAAATCAAAGATTCAAAAGACTGGTCAGAGTCCCCCATTTGGGGAGGAGGAAGACTCAGGAGCCCAAGAGCCCTCACGTGAGCTGTCACAAAGAGCATCGACGGTCACTAGAACAGGCTTCGCCGTGCCCATTTCACAACACGACAGGGGATTTGCTCCACACAAGCGCAGGCTCTCCCACAAAATTTGCTCCAAACTATTATTTGGCTAAAATAGCATTTATTCCTTTGAAACATGGAGAATGGCTAAGTGTCAATCTTTTGAAAATACTGTAATCATATTGTCATTCATACAGGTTAGACCTAAAAAAAAATTACTTCATATCCAGATAATTTATCTGAATATCACCAATTAGACCTCCTAATTTAGGCTGTAAGAACTGCTATTTTACATGAATTAACTGGGAGTAAATATTAATGTCTATTAATACTTAAAACAATCAAATTGTTTGACCCAGAAGTTCCCACGTTTAGAATTTGCTCTATAGATGTACTCACAAAATTATGTCAAGATTATGTATAAGAGTTTTTTGCAGCACAATTTTAACACGACAAGAAAAACAACCTTAATTCTGTCAATGGAATACCATGCCGGCCATGCGCAGTGGCTCACACCTGCAATCCCAGTGCTTTGGGAGGCCGAGGCAAGTGGATCAGCCATGATCAGGAATTTGAGACCAGCCGGGCCAACATGGTGAAACCCCATCTCTACTAAAACTACAAAAATTAGCCAGGCATGGTGGTGTGCACCTGCAATCCCAGATACCTGGGAGGCTGAGGCTGGAGAATCGCTTGAACCCAGGAGGCGAAGGTAGCAGTGAGCTGAGATCATGCCATTGCACTCCAGCCTGGGTGACAAGAGCAAAACTCCATCTCAAAAAATACATATATATATATATATATATATATATATCTCATGCCACTAAGACAAAGAATGAAGCAGACTGGCATATGGATAATGTAGAAAGAACCCCAGAATAAAATTATATGTGAAAAAATAAGGTGCAAACAATGTGACACTATTATTTCTTTGATGTCAGTTTTTTTAAAGAAAATTTAAACAGAAAGACAAAGATACAAGACTTTTTTTAAACGTTCATATATAAGTTGCATATAGTACTAAATAGTACATAATAATAATTACTATATTTGAAATCTTTACTATATACCACATATCCTAACAGAATAAAGGAAGACATCCTACAATAAGACTTTAAAAAGTACTTGTGGCCGGGCATGGTGGCTCACGCCTGTAATCCCAGCACTTTGGGAGGCCGAGGCGGGCGGATCATTTGAGGTCAGGAGTTCAAGGCCAGCCTGGCCAACATGGTGAAACCCCATCTCTATCATTAAAAAAAAAAATACAAAAAAAATTAGCTGGGTATGGTGGCACATGTCTGTAATCCCAGCTACTCAAGAGGCTGAGACAGGAGAATCGCTTGAACCTGGGAGGCAGAGGTTACCGTGAGCTCAGATCATGCCACTACACTCTAGCCTGGGTGACAGAGTGAGACCCTGTCTCAAAATAAACAAACAAACAAACAGCATTTGTGTTTTTTAAAAAAAAATTATGTTAATCAAAAGACACCATAAAGAAAGTGAAGATAAGCCACAGAGTGGGAGAAGAAATTCGCAACACACCCAACCAATCAGAACCTGTATCCAATACATATAAAACCGCCTATGAATCAATAAGAAAAGATAACTCAATGGGAAAATGAACCAAAGACTTATTGAAACAACTTGAACAGAAATGCCATAAAGGAGAAAAAATCCAGTACTCAAACATATGGAGAAGTGTTTAACCTCACTGGTAATCAGAGAAAAACACCAAACTAAAGTCACAGTCAGATATCACTTTCGATCAACAGACTAACAAAAAATGTTAAAGTCTGACAATTCCAGGTGTGGGCAAGAATGTGAAGCAACAGGAATGCTCACGCTGTTGGTGAGCACATCAGCTGGCATGACACTTTGCAAAGAAGACATGCATAGCATCTAACCCAGCAATTCTACTTCTATGTATATACCCTTCAAAAACATATGCACCCATGCAACCAGAGACAGATACAAGGTTAGCAGCATTTCTTTAACTGCACAAAACTAGAAACAACCGACTGTACATCAAAAGCAGAATGGATAGATTGTGGTCTACTCATCCAACGGACTATCATATTGCAAAGAAAATGAAAACGAATGAATCTCATGTTGAATGAAAGAAGCAAGATATAAAAGAATTCAGGAGGCCGGGCATGGTGGCTCATGCCAGTAATCCCAGCACTTTGGAAGGCCGAGGCGGGCAGATCACGAGATCAGGAGTTCAAAGCCAGACTGGCTAACATGGTGAAACCCCATGTTACATGGTGAAACCGTCTCTACTAAAAATAAAAATACAGAAATTAGTCAGGCATGGTGTTGGGTATCTGTAATCCCAGTTACTAGGGAGGCTGAGGCAGGAGAATTGCTTGAGCCCGGGAGGCGGAGGTTGGAGTGAGCTGAAATCGTGCCATTGCACTCCAGCCTGGGCAACACAGCAGGACTCTGTCTTAAACAACAACAACAACAAAAAAGAATTCAGGAAGCATGATCCATTGAAATAAAATTCAAAACAGACAGAAACAAGTTATACTGCTTAGGGACGTATTTTGTCTTCAATGATAAAACAGGAAAGAAAATCGAGGAAGTCATTACCATAAACACTGAATAGTGACTGAGGGAAGTGGGAGACGACTGTGTTCAGAAAGGGACCCCCGCGTTGCTCTGCCGTGTTCTTTTTTGATCCAGGCTACATCGGTGTTGTACTGTATGCATTTTCTATATGTGTTTTTACTATGAAAAGCTGTTTGTTTATGGATATGTGCCTCTTAACCCAAAATTTAATTCTGAAATACTACCTCCCACTAAAAAGCAGCAGGACTGACTCCTTGAAGAAAATGGCAGATTCCAGATCCAGGGCAAGAAACGTGTAAGATGAATCCAAAACATCTTGTTGTACCAGAAAGAGAGAAAGCTATCAGAGACTACGAGGTCATGCCAAACAGACACAGGAACCAATGTGAGAAGGTTCACACTACCACAAGGGGGACGACTTGAGCATCAGTAACCTCGGCGGAACATAGTAAACATGTTAAAATACATCATACTTTTAAAAATTACAAAAAACAAAAAAACAAATCATTCACTGTTAAAGGGTACTAATAGATTAACTGGAAACTTCAAAAATAGGCCAGGTGCTGCAGCTCACACCTGTAATCCCAGCACTCTGGGAGGCCAAGAGGGGCAGATCAATTGAGGTCAGGAGTTTGAGACCAGCCTGGGCAACGTTGAATAGAAACCCCATCTCTATTAAAAATACAAAAATTAGCCAGACATGGTGGTGTGCGCCTGTAGTTCCAGGTACTCAGGAGGCTAAGGCACGAGAGACACTTGAACCTTGGAGGCAGAGATTGCAGTGAGCTGAGATTGCCCCACTGCACTCCAGCCTGGGAGATAGAATGAGACTCTGTCAAAAAAAAAAAAAAACAAAAAAACAAACAAAAAAAAAAGAACACAACAACAACAAGAAAAACTTGAAAAACTGGTAAATATAGAGAAAAAATATGGAGAAAAATCAAACATTTAAGCCAATAAATGGCAAAGAAGTCATAGAACTAACAGTATCCACCATTTTACAACCCATAAGGAATGACTTGATCTACACATTAAACACCTATGAGTACTAACATCACAAAAAAGGACAATCAGATACTAAGTGCCTCCTCTTGGAAGGACTCAATGTCACCAACAAAGTAGCCTAGCTAAAAAATAGTAATAAAATAAAAACTTGAATGTGATAAGCCTCTAGGTCCAACTACCAAATTCACAGGAAATTCAGAGGACAGAGGAACATATTAAACAATACTATGGGGATGTAAATAAAACCTCTAACAAATAACCTCATTTCTTTAAAAAAAAAAAAAAATAAGTAGCAAGGAGGATAAAAGAGGGACAGAGGGAACAGACAGATTAAAATCGACTTAAAGGACAACAACCAAGTCACACTGTGTGAAACCTACCTGTATCCTAATTCAAACAGAGTAAAATAAACAATGACATTTAAAAGACAACTGTGGGTAGGGGGAGGCAATTATAGGTAATACTCAGGGCTCAAATATACACTACGCAATTATTATTTTTTTCTCATGTGTGAGCAGACTGTGGTTATGTTTTTTAAAAGTTACTATCTTTTAGAGATACATACTGAAATATCCACAGATAAAATGATATTCCTAAGATTTGCTTCAAAATACAGGAAATGGATTCCACAAATTAAATAAGACTGGCCATAAGACAAAGAGTATGAAAGCTCAATGATGGGTACACACAGGGTTCATTACACTTTTCTGTCTTGTGCTGTACATATTTGAAATTTTTTCAAAATAAAAGGTTAAGAGTATTTTTACTAGTAAACTAAGCTTAAGAAAAGCTTTTGAAAAGAATATATATTCTAGTATAAACACAGAACATTTTTGGAATGTTAACTATTAAACACTGGGTAAAGGAATTGGAGTAAGGGACAACGTAGGAGACCGGTTTTGCTTTCTTATACTGTTTGAAAGAACATTAGCATGTGCATTTTAATTTTTATTATCAAAAACATTAGAAGGGATAGTCTAGGCAGTGAGACTAACCAGCCATGGTTTTCTTCTTTCTGTCTTGATTAGTAAAAAATAAAAGTAGAAAGAAAAACAACCGAAAGTTAAAAGCTGAACTTCAAAACGAAATCATGTATCAATTAACACATATCAGAACTAAAATTCCTCACCATCTAAACCAAGGACTGGCAAACGTTTTCTGTAAAGGACCAGACAGCAAATATCTTAGGCAACTACTCATTTCTGCCATTGTAGCGGGAACATAACCATAGATCATATGTAAATGGATGAGTGTGGCTATGTTCCAGTCCAACTTTACTTATGGTAACTGAAATGTGAATTTTGTACCATTTTTATATGTCACAAGATATTACTATTCTTCAGATATTTGTTCAAACATTAAAAAATGTAAAACACCATTCTTAGTTCACAGGCCATACAAAAACAAGCATAAGGCTGGGTTGGCCTGGGGGCCGTGTTTGCCAGTCCTGCTCTAGACAGTTTCTCATGCCACTTGGATCCCCTCGTTTGGAGATACCATCTGGACTATACGGATTGTCTATTTTTGTGTCTTTTAACCTGGTAGTTCCCATGCATTTCAACAATGCTTCTGTGAAAAAATCAGTACCATATGTTAACAAGGCTGTTTACAATTACTTCATTAGAGATAGAATCTATTCTCTCAGTTTAAAAAAAAAAAAGTAAATGGTCAAGAAGACACAAATTTGCTTCAACCCATGCCAAGTGCAGCTTAAAAAATGACCAGGGTAAGAGAAAAATCTTTGACTCTTAACTTCCCCTGTTATTAATTACATGACTTAAGCTTTAAAATCTTTTGCGAAGAAAGAAAAAAGGAAATTCAAAACTTTTCAGCCCCTTTTGGAGCTATGAGTCCTTTCAAAGTTTCGATGAAAACAATATAGTTAAGACCCTGAAAGCACCAGTGTCCACAGAAGCACAAACATGGGTTATCTTAGGTCCAGTTGTATATTATAACAAAACCAGCTAACAAGCCCGGAAGAGCCATCCAGGCCTTCAGCAGTCATATCCACTACTTCTGTCGCTAATATCTACGGAACACATATTAAGCACGCTGGCACACACAGCTAATTCGATCTTCCCCACCACCTAGAAGGCAGCATTTTCACTCGGGAAAGTTAAGTGACGTTACCTCTGTGCTAAAATTCAAGACTCTAGAAACTTAACCTTTGCACTGGATAGCCTAAAAAATGTGACCAAATTATCTAAACCTAAAATGCAGTTTTTCTCTTCCAGAGAAGAAATTTGTGGCCTAGGATATATCAAGATCTTCATAATGGCCCCAGTTTTCATCTCAGTTTTATGGCTGATAAAACAGGATTTCAAGTAATTAGTCTACTTCCCACTAGTCTGGGAGGAAAGGGATCCTTGTTTGCTTTTTGTAACCTCAAAAGAAACAACATGTTCTAATTCCACTCCACAGAAAACATTAAGAAGATCCATCCATTGCAGAGCTCTAATTTATAACCCTGGCATGCAACCCTTTTCTACATGGGAGGTAAAGGCTGCCAGTCAATATTCACCCCCAGGTCAGGAGGCTAGAATTCTAAGCCAAAGATAGATTTTTATTTACCTTTAAGCGGAAGCGACAAGCACATACCATGTAATCTATTCTAATACTGGATCCTCTGCTTCCTGTCACTCCACTCCAGATGCTTCGCAGATGAACTGGCTTCCCTACATCCATTTGGGGAGGGGGATCACCTGGGACCCACAGGCGAGGGGAGGCTGTGATTGCTCCTGCCTTCCTGCCTTTACGTCACCAATGCACTCAGGGGAGAGTGCCCAGGCTCAAATTCCAAACTGTCACAGGGCTGCTGTACCAGAGGAGCTGGCAGCAAGGATAATAAAGACGTGGCATGCAGCTCTAGGTCTCTACTGGTCCCTGTGTGAGCAAGCGTGAACAAGTGCTTTTGGTTCCTCTACCCTTGCCTGGGTGCCTGTGGATACCTACAAACTGGGGTTTACAGAGAGGAAACGGTGCCGACCTATTGGAGCAATTTGTGTTAGAGAGGAACCCAGGGGGGACATACAGAGAGATGTACACAGAACAAAAGAGAAAGAAAGAGAGACAAGGAGAAAGAGAACGGATGAGGTGCATAAGAAATGCCCCACGGGGAAGCTGGCGTGAGTGGACATCTGCAAACGGTGATCTGGCCCAGTGCTGACAGCCAAGTCTCTTACTAATATGTGTATGAAGAGACATATTGATATTAAAATAAACACATTACATATTTAATTATGCCAACTGCAGTTCATGATTTAGAGGAACAGATGCTTGGAGTAAAAAGAAATAGTGAGCATGTGAATGTGACAGAAGGTAAGAAAAGCAAGCGAGCAAAAGGGGCAGAATGGGGTGGGAAGGGCGTGGGTCACAGAAACCAGTGGGCAGAGAGAGACAGGGACAGAGAAAGCAGGGCCAGGTCCTAGAAAACGCCAGTATATCCATGAGGTTGAGGGGCACACAGAAAGGAGAGGTTCCAGAGGCTGCAGGCACCACCCTAGCTGCCCCACCAGGCAAGAAGATGCGGAGGTTATGCAGACTCCGTCACTATCCCCTCAGGACATGGAGGGAGACCAGAAGTGGGAGGGACAGAATGGGCACAGGCCCTAACGATGCTCTGGATGTGCAAGGCTGGAGGAGATAAAATTAGATAAGATAAAGCTTAAGCCAGCAATTTGGAAGGAAAAGCAATCAGTTGAATTACAGAAAGGAAAAGCCACACAGGGGAGAGGGGCGGGGAGGCGAGGCCAGCCCAGCCCTCACACTCTACCCACCACGCCACCTCTGGAAATAACTCAGGTGTCCCTGGGAGCCACACCAAAGGGCTGAGGGCCCCAGGCACTTTCTTTGTGAGTTCAAGTACCTGGAATTCCTGTCAAGAGTATCCAAGGAGGCCCTCCCACACAAGAACACAGCCTAGAGATGGGAATGCTGCTCCCAACTTTAAACCCCAGGGTAACTCAGTGGCTTCAGCTCCTCTACTACAGCTGCATACATCTACTACTATCAGTCTTTTTAATGTTCTTCTTCTGAAATGTGTTGTCTATATGATGGATCGATCATATTTGTAATTATTAACGATGCTGCGATTATCCCCATTAAATGCCTAAAAATACAGTACCCATCTCAGTACCCAGTGTATTGAAGGAAATGCCAAATAAGTGTTTGTCAAGTAAATTAAAACTACTTGTAAAAGCCAGGCTGAAAAAAGGAGGCAGTGACACCTAGTAACTATGCCCCAAATCTATCCTTCCCTGTCCAGGAGCGTCAGGCAGCAGCTGCACGTGCTCAGCACCCACGGCCACAGCAGCCATGGAGGAGGCAGGCTGGGGACCCCAGGGAAGCTGCTTCGGGCCTGTCACAAAGAAGAACGAGTGCGGCGGTCCCTGCACCCTCCGGGAATTCCAGGTCTGCCTACAAGGTCAGAACTGAATGTTACCCACCAGTACTGTTCTATCAGGAAAACAAATCATTTTTATAAAGAAAAACTCTCCCCTGATTCTGACCACACAGGAGAAGACAGCAAAATGAGCTGCAAAGACCATCTGATAGGGAATAACATAACACAAGAGAATACAAAAATCTATCCCAAACTTTTTTAGCCAAAGTCACCCCCATCTGTGTCCTATTTGCCTAATGGCCCTCCTCCCACATACGTGATTTTTAGACGTAGACCCGATGTACTTCTCAAATGGATTTAAGGTGATATACAATAAACAACAAGACTATCAAAATGAAAATGGGGAGGGAATCACATAAAAAAGTTAAAAACATAAATTTTAAACCTTGGCCAACCCAGCAACCATAATCAAGCAATAAATTTCGTTCTGAGCTCCTTTGAAGCCAAAAGGGGAAACATGATGGGAAAAACAGATATATTAATAACTTGGAGAGAGATATCTCAGAGTGGGCATGGCTAAGACATCAAAAGAAGTTTGATCTAGCAAAGAGCCTAGGTCGAAGCGCAAAATTCTCAGTTTGTATCTCAGCCATCCTCGCCCACTGGCTGTGCAGTTGTGGCCAGCGTGACAGGAACAAAAACCTCCTCATAACCCCAGGCATGTTCAGTCATGGGTCCAGGAGGCTGACAGAGCACCAGCACCTCCGCTGCCAAGACGTCATGCATCAGGCTCAACGTCACATCGCTGGATAACAAGAGAGCAGGGGCTGGAGTCTGAGGTTGCTGTTTTCTGTTAACACACTCACTGCCTCTCTATCCCTCCCAGCTAAAAAAAAAAGCGTCCACCTCATCAAACTTAAGAGCAATATAAAATCCAACTAATTTAAAGGGTTTTGGAAAAACGTACCAAAAACATAAAAGCAATATACATGCAAAAGCCAACTGAACAATACAATGAAAGTCTCAAAATCTAGCCAATAGGCCACTTTCTTAAAAATCAAGAGACATGATAAAATTCCAGTACCCCCAAAAAGTGCTTAACACTTATCTTTATCCACCTCTTCATTCTCTTCCCCTGTTGTGAAGTGCCCACTTAGTACTTCTCTCCAAATTTTGCTCACATACCTCCAGATGCAACCTCTTGGGGCCTCTATTTACTCCTCAGTGAGATAGAAAAGAATATCAGCTCTGTGGCGTGATTGTGACTATTGGAGACAACGCCTGGAACAGAGCCGTTGCTCCAGAACTGAGAATAATCGTGTGGTTAAAGTCTCACCTGCAGGCAGCATCCTCTGCACCCCACATTCTCTCTCTCCCTTATTCACTCCCAGATCCCCGTGCAGGACACGGAGTACGATATCCACTGACTTCTTGTGGTCTACTTCCTGGGTGTTGTTTCAATGGGCTTTGTTATAACAGGACTAGTCTTCTGTAAATACAACTTGGTAAATAGGATGAAATATAACTTTGCAACAATTCAGCAGAGATAGGCATAAAAACCTGGGCCTGATGACACTCACCTCCCCTTGGCTATAAACATTACCCTACTCGTAATGTCAGTAATCCTTTGGGGGAACACTTACTGAGTATCTATGATATGCAAAGACCAAAGACCGAGGGGACCCCTGGTGTCGAGCAAGTGCACACCTTTTATTAGCTACCTGCCACCTGCCGGGCATGCAACACACATTGTCTCAAATTCTAACCACCCTGCAAGGCAAGCTTCCTTGTTCTTTTAAGAAAAAAAAGTAGACCAGCAACACTGATTTGCTCAAGATTACACAGCCTGGAATCTTATCCTGGGCATGTCTGACTCTGATAGCAATACCCTCAAAGAAAATGTCAGAGAAGCCTCAATAAGAAGAAAGCTGAGGTACAGAAACCAAAAGGAGAAGGAAATTCAGAAATTCAAACAGAGTGGGTGTGATGGGAAGAATTCATTAATAAGAAGGTACCTCTGTAAAAAATCTTACCAGACAGTCTGGAAGTGAAGGAAACAGCCAATAATCCAGGGAGGTCAAGCCAGAGAAATCAAGCCCCCAAATCATTTAACTTTGTTTCTTTTAGCCTAAATTATCTGCTCTGACACTTTATAACGTAAATGTTCTGGCTGTTGCGAACACTTCACTTCCCATTGTGTCGTTTAAAGACATGTTTTTACTCCTATCTCCAAATACCCAAAACCTACGTGAGAATGTCATGGTTTTTTTTAAGTCTCTATTCTCTATCACTTTTCTAAAAATCAGAGTTAGACTATATCTGCTAACGTAAACCTTGTCTTCTCAATGACGATTCCAAACACATTATTCTTAAGGGTATACTAAATCATACACATGCAAAAAATAGATCCTAAAGGAAAGAAACACAGGGAGCTTGAGTAGTTAGTTAGGGAAGGCTTCCTGAAGGAGGCCAGACTTGATATGTCTACAGAAATGAGGAGGAGGCTGGACACAGTGGCTAATGCCTCTAATCCCAGTGGGAGGCCGAGGCAGGAGGACTGCTTGAGGCCAGGAGTTCAAGACCAGCGTAAGCAACATACTGAGACCACCACTTCTACAAAAAAACTTTAAAAATTAGCTGGGCATAGTGGGACTCTTATAGTCCCAGCTACTCGGGAGGTTGGGGTAGGAGGATTGCTTGAGCCCAGGAGTCAAGGCTGCAGTGAGCGGTGATTGTGCCACTGCACTCCACTCCAGCCCAGGCAACAGAGCAAGACCTTGTCTCAAAAAAAAAAAAAAAAAAAAAAAAAAAGGAGGATGTGCATGGGTACAGAGCAAGTGTGGGGGACATTTCATGCTGGGGAACATTTTAGGCAATGGTCCCCAAGACCTTTTTGATAAGGATACTCCAGAGAAACAAATAATACTGTTACAGGAGGCAGCAATGAGGCAGGGCGGGTGACATTGGAGAACATGCACACCACCCCATGGGCACCGTGCAATGCCACCCACCACCCATGGAAGTGGTGACAACAGTAGGGAGGGGAAGCCTATGCAGAGGTCACCAGATGCTTCAAGCAGTGGTATAGATCCCTGCTTATAGGTGCCAGGCTCGGCCCACAACTCACCCACCTTCCTTGGACTCTTGGAAAGAAAATAGTGGAGGTCTTTCTAAATCATGTGAGACAATAACTCCCCCAGAGGTGCCATCCTCTAGATTCCAGGGGATAAAGACGAGCACAAGAAGTACTGCTGAGCACTTTGTGTGGGATGTGTGTCTAAACACGACAATCTGAAGACAGAGGTGTAGAAATGGGCAAGTTTCCTAAAGCATGACAACACACACCCAAAACTCTTCCATGATTCCCTTTTTCCCTGTATTTTTCCTGGATGCACCATCACTATGGGAACCAGGATGGTTACTCCCAATTCCCCGTCACCCACTGCTTATTTAATAAACGATTTCTACTTTACCAAAATTGATGCTTCGTTTTCTTCTAATTCCATTCTATACTTTACCTCTGCTCTGAGTTACACTGAATTTATAACCCTTCTTTTAAACAGAAGTATGGCTAAACCAAACCACAGCAGTATCAGCAACCAACAATGCCACTGTATGATTTAAAAGACATTCTTATCTGAGGCCAGGTAGCCAAATTTATGCAAAATAACTCAACAGATGCCGGTCAGTACTAGCTGACTCATGAATTTAAGCTCTTATTTGGAAGAAATACAACCCAAAGAGGGGAGAAAGGAAAAAAATGAGTCTCATATTAACATACAATAAAACCTTATTAATTGATAACTCCATAAATTATGAGTGGCAATCAGATAGATAATTCATTCCCTCAGTGATAAAAGAAATTTTGCTAATAAAATACAAGTGCAATTTTAGCATAAGGAATGGTATGAGTTGCTCAATCCACTTAAAGCATTTCCCAGCCTCTCTGATGCACTGCTTCATACACAACAGTTATGCCATTTCATAGATACCTCATGTTACTAAGCAGAGACTCTCGGCTGATCATTAAAACAATTCTAACTCTTTACCTAACAGTCATCACTCTACACACTTAAAGAAAACTAGACTTCTGCTGCTGTTCATGACAGAGCAACTGATACCACACTATTTCTCACATTATGAGTCCAGAACAACCCAGACACCAAAACCAGACAGAGACATTACAAAGAAAATGTACAGATCTGATATCCCTCAAGTACATGTAAAAAGCCTACACCGAAATACTAGAAAATCAAATCCCTCAATATATAAAAAGGATAATATATCAGGACCAAGTGAGGTGTGTCCTGGGAATGCAAAATTGGTTTAACATTCAAAATTCAATGGAATTTACCACAATAAAATAAAGGAGAAAAACCATGATTATCTCAATACACACAGAAAAGACATTTGACAAAATTCAACACCCTTTCATAACAAAAACTCTCAGGAAAATAGAAACAGAAGGAAACCTCCTCAATCAATAAAGGACACCTATGCAGAACCTCCAATTAACATTGTACTCAATGATGAAAGAATAAACACTTTCTGAGTTCAAGAAGAAGGCAAGGATGTCTACACTCTTACCATTTCTATTCTATACTGTATGGAAGGTGTTAGCCAATGTTATAAGGCAAGAAAAATACATACATATACACATAAATAAGCATTACAATGGAAGAAATAAAACTGTCTTTATTCACCAAATAATTGTGTTCATAGAAAATTCTAAAGAATCTTCAAAAACTGCTGGAAGTAATAAGTAAATGTGACAAGGTGGCATGTACAAGGCAACATATACAAAAATCAAGCATGTTTCCATATACTAGTAATAAACAACTAGTAGATTCTTTTTAAAATTCTATTTGCAATAAAATCAAAAATAATATAAAAATTAGGGAAAAATAAAATACATGTAAGACCTCTACACTAATAACATTGCTGAGAAAAATTAGAGAAGATCTAAAGAGATACATCATACTTAGTGATTGGAAAACTCATTATTAAGCTATCCTTCTCCCCAAATTGACCTATAGATTCAACATCATCTCAATCAAAACCCCAGAAGGCTGTTTTGTAGAAATTGACAAGTTAATTCTAAAATTGAGATAGAAATGCAAAGGACCTAGAATAGCCAATACAATCTTATAGTGAGAGGTAGAGAACAAAAATTGGAGAACTTATATATTCCAATGTTATGACTTAAAATAAAGCATCAGTAATAACAACAGTGCAGAAATCACGTAAAGACAAATGTGTCAATGGAACAGAACAGAGACCCTAGAAACAGAACCAAATTTATGTGATCCACTGATTTTCAATAACCGTACCAAAGCAATTCAATGAGGACAGGAAAGCATTTTCAACATATGTTGCTGGAGCAACTGGATACCCACAGGGGAGGTGGGTGGAATTAACCTCTTAACCTCAACCTCATACCATAGAAAAGAAATTAATTTGAAATGGACCACAGACCTAAATGTAAAGGCTAACATTATATAAAGCTTCCACAAAAAAAAAAAAAAAAAAAAAAAAGGGTAAGAAAATAGGTTTGCAATCTTTCTTAGGACCCAGGTAATATTGACCATAAAAGAAAAATCAAAATTTGACTTCAATATTAAAAGTAATAAAACTAGATTTCTCTCCAACATTCTATAATTCAAACTCAAGTCTTTCCTTTTAATTGGTATGAGTTAGTATTATCTAGCTGGGTATATCTTAGAATGATTCCAGAAGTTCTAATGAGAGTCTACACTCATGGACAGATCATGTACAATGCTTTTGACTAATCTGGTCTACATTTTCAAATGTCTTGAAATAGAATGCTATCCAAAAGACCTATAAAAATACTAATAATGCTCTAACAATAGTCTGTTGGCTACTGGGCACACTCCATTTATCTCAAATAATTAATGCCATAATTACCATCCAGTACTGTAAATACTACCAGTGCACAAAGCTTTAAGGAGGGGTGCAGATAGGAAGAAATGGGCCACGTGTTAACAGACCAAGAACTGAGGGTCTAGCTGTCATTCATAGCGGCCCAACCTCCCTGAGAAGTCTTTACCTTTTCCAGGATTAACAACTTAAACTTCGACTAGGTAAGCTTTTCAGGTTCTAACTGGAAAGCTACTGACCATAACTTTGAAATGTTGTAAACTTGACTTAATGCTATTTCATACAACATAAACTAAGGTCATTTGCTTTAATGGCAGGAAAGGTTTGCGAATACAATCCTAATAAATCAAGCCAATGAACAAAGTGAAAAGATGATCTTATTTTTCACTATAGGAACTCAAGGCTTCTTATTTTGATGAGATATCCAATGTAGTTCTCCAGTCAAATCCATCAGAAAAGCAAATCCACACTGGAGTAGCAGAATGCTCCAACAGACATGGATATCTGAGAAGATTCTGGCAATAGGCCTTGCCCTGCAACTTTCCAGCCACTATGCCCTTGGGTAAGTCATTTGATCTCTCTAAGTCCTAAGTTTCCTGATCTATAAAACAGGAATTGTGATACCTGCTTTGTTTCATCATAGATTGTTCTCGGATTGAATGAGAGAATGGACACGAAAGTACTCGGTGAATGATGAAGCGCTATACGTTCTGGGAGGGCTATAATGTTTGAGAGCTTTCTAACATGTTACCCTCAATGAAGATGCAGTTCTCAAAATCTAAATGTGGGTGGGCAGTGGAGGAAAGATTTTCCTAGATTTATAGAATGCGAACATTAACACTTTAAAGAGCTTATCTGGCAATATGCCCTGCTCATCTGACAAATTAGGAGATAATGACAATAGCTGCTTCTTATGCACGGTGTGCTATGTTCCAGGTGCCATGCCTTACTCAAATCACTTCATTTACTTCTCATAGCAACTCTGAGGGGTTACTATTTCACAGATGAGGAATCCAGGCTCAGTGACAAAGTCAAGATGTACAACTGGGGGGAGAAAAGTTGGTACAATTCTCCACTCTTCTATACAAAACCTCAGAAAGATTAAGACATGTTTATCTGGATAATGTAGCCAACTGGAGGGCGTGCCATTGCACCAGCTATCCTTACTCACTATGTGTTTGAAAAACCTCAAATAGTAATCACCATGAAGGTCAGGGTCAAGGTCCCAATGCTTACCTGAAATAAGTTTTCCACCCCACCTCTAGGAAGGACGATGTTCTCAGGGAAGACAAGATTTGATGTCTAAACCCACAGTGCAGCTAAAACCACATGGTAACAAGATGCTGTAACTCATACAGGAATAAATTCTGACTTAAGGCTATATCAGGTGGGAATACAGCCCCAAGTTCAGGCTGTCCTAACAATGGGTCAGGTCAGAGTTCAAGCCCACATCATGACCTTTCTCCAATAACCAAAACTTGACTCTCTTTCCATTCTTAGCCCAGGAACTCAGGGTAGAGTTGGCTCCTCCCCAGGTCAAGGGGTGACGCACAAGACCTGGCCCCACGTCAGCAGTGCTGCACGTGTCCCTGGCCTTGCAACTGGTTCCGGACGTGCGCGTGACCCAATCTGAGACAATGGGAAGAAACAAGACTCCATCTGGAAGGACTGGGACAAAGACTCTCACACTCTCTTTTGCTGGAAGGTGGAAAGGCGTAGGCCTAGAAACTGTTGGCAGTCATCCTGCAATTACAAGGGGAGGTCGTGTCTGAGAATTCTTGAGAATGGAATCAACACACAGGAAGTGGAGCCAGGCTGGAGAGAGAGAAACCAGATCCTGGTGACATCATTTGAGCCCCTGAGCTGACTCCAGTTTATCCCTGGACTGGCCAGCAATGTGAGCCAATAAATTCCTCCTTGGCTTAATCTAGTCTGTGCTGGGTTTGGGCTCACTACCTGGGACCAGAGGAGCCCTAAAACACAAGCTCAAGGCCATCTATCCCCAGCTGAACTGTGAGCTTCTTGAGTTCAGGAAGGACTCCCGACTCCCTCAGTTAACGTTCAGAAAATTGGGCTGATCCTTGGCACATCCTGAGAGCTCCAAATATATGGGAATTAAATAGGTCACCTTCAGACTTTGCAAAGCAAAACCTACACCCAAAGCAGAAAATAACAAAAACCTGCAAAGCCCCATACTGATCATGGAATCATTCGTTCTAGCTTATTCCCACTGTACTGCCCACCTTCCCTACTGCAAAGCTACCAGGTTTGACATGCTACTACCTACTCTTCACTGCTGGGTCTTCTCCTCCTTAGTAAAATAGCTCTGGAAGACAACAGGAATGAGTTCATGTCCTGATCTAGCCCTTTATTTCATATTTTAAAAATGGAGGTAACACTTAATATTTTTCAAGCTATCAATAATACACAGAAATCACTTATTACAGGGATTGTGCTCATTCACGACACCAGGAGTTTTATTTCTGCTTCTCCTAAGAGCTAAGCAATAACTATGAGTTAAAGGCAAGTGAGACCTCACTACATAATCTACCTAGGTAGAGGGAACAAGAGCCAAGCCCTAAATATTCAGCCCAGAGTCCTTGCCAACTCGAGCAAGGATAAGACATACACCAATCTCTCCTCTATTGCCTACAAAAGCTTTCAGAAACTTTTTCCCCAAATAAAATGTTGAACAGAACCTCAAACACACATACATGAAGATACATGAAGGAGGGAGCGAGGGAGGAGGCTGCTGTGTGGGCAGCACGAGTGGGAGGGCACAGGTCCACTCTCCCGGGCCTCTCCCCACTGCTCAAGGCCACTGCAGAGCCTCCAAAGGACCTAGCGGCCTGCCCCTGTGTGGTTTCATTGCTTCTCAGAAGATTTGAAAATCCAAAAATAAGCAAATTAATACATGGTTGAAATTCATGGCTCAAGTGAGTGAGTGTTTAAAACCATTTCCATTTTCTTTCCTTGGCTGAAAAGGCCAGACATCCACAGGCTATTTGAAAAAGAAAACAAAGGCAATGATCCAAGAAATTCAGCCTGAAAACTTACTCTGCTCTAACCAAAGAAACTTAGGCCGTGGTAAAAGCTAGACAAGAAATTAATTAAAATGAACCCCAAAAGAGGCTTCAAAGGCCAGGTGCACATGTACCCTGACCTATGTCACATCCCTGCTCCATCCTCTCATCCCTAGAGCCCTGTTCTACTAACTTAAAAGTGCACCAGCTGAGCCTAGGGCATTTTCAACCTGTTTTTAAGATTTTCATGCAAACCTTTTGTAAACTGCATTTCTGGTGCTAAACCAATGCTTAAATGTATCTTGTAGTTTTGTGTGTTGGCACAGTAGTCATTAAGCTTGTCTTTGAAAAGAACTGTTATCCACCTCTAAAGAAGAGAACAAAAAAGTTCCACTATTAAATAAGATATTCTGTGTTTATGGCACGGAATTCCTTCCACAATTCTGTGCTTGCCCTCTCCCTGCTCTGGGAATCCTTCCCAGGATGTCCTGTTGGGCTCCATCCACCCACTGCCCAATTCAGGAAAAAGTAACCCTTACATTCTCAGCACAAACCTGACTGTTCTCCGCTCGTATCAAGTTCAAAGGCAAAATGGGCACCTTCCCCCCACCTCCCCTCTGCCATGGACAGAAGAATTATTCCATTTCCTCAGGTCACTATTTCTAAATTGGAATTGATAAAGTTTCAAGACCATAAGGAAAAGGGACCTCATACCTGAGAAACCCAGCAAAAGGGAGTTCTCCTAAAAATGAGAATTTTACAGCTATTCACCAAATGAACGCTCTGCACCAGTCCCTGAGTAGTGATAAGAGACAACACTGTCCTTGCCCTCAAGGCTCTCACAGTCTGGTAGAGGAGGCTGACCTCAAAAATAACAAGTCTCTTTGTTTCTGAATGCTTTCTTTAAAGTCAAGGACAGTCCTCCCTGCGAAAAACAGATTACAGAGATAGGCTGGAGATAAGAAAAAGAAATGAGAACCCCGGTGATCTTGCCGTAATTGAAAGGTTTCTTAATACCTTCTAATTATGAGAATTAGAAGGGGGGGCCTGAAGGCAGGACTGAGTGCCTAATGTGGGTTAAATAAATTAAAATCTAAGCCTGGGCAATGTCTCCGAGAAGTTGCTTTGCTTGCTTGTGTGTATGAAGTACCTGTCCTTGTGTAAATGAAGACATACAACACGCACTTGGAATGTGCCTATGGCAAAGAGCCAGAGGCCCTGGATGCCAGTCTCAGTTGTGCCACCGGGAATTTGCTACGATTCTGGGTCAATCCTTCCTCCTGCCTGAGATAGTCCCCAGACTCATTTCTGGTCTATAATATCCTAGCTTGTTCTAAATCACAGTGTCTCCCTTCACTAAGATGTGGTAAAATATCCTTTCACATAGAATGCTTTTGAGATTTTTTCCATAGCCCGTTGACCTTGCATCGATGGTTCAGATGACCCTCAAGGTTACAGGAACCTGCAGTAAAGGGAACCTCCACACAGGGCACCCAGCAGGACTACACCCGTCTCCCTCATGTCACTGTCTCAGAACACCCCGTGTTCTAGCTCCTGCCTCTTGCCCCAATTCACTCAGCATCTTGCAAATTCTTGGAACTGACTGCCTCTAAAAGGAAGTACCCACCCAAAAGGCCATCAACCAATGCAGCCAAAAGAACTAAACTCGAGAGTACTCCAACTTCCATCACGGTAAGTGAAATAAGCCAGGCACAGAAAGACAAATATCGCATGTTCTCACTCTTATGTAGGAACTAAAAAAGCTGATCTCATGGAGATAGAGAGTAGAATAATAGTTACCAGAGGCTGAGACGAGGGGGTGGAGGGGGATGAAGAGAGGTTGGTTAATGGGTACAAACATACAGTTAGATAGAAGAAATAAGCGCCAGTGTTTGATAGCACAGTAGGGTGACTAATAGTTAATAATTTATTGTATATTTCAAAATAGATGATTTGAAACATTCCCAACACAAAGAAATAGTGTTTGAGGTGGTGGATACCCTAATTACCCAGTATGATCATTACACCTTATAGGCACGAATCAAAATAGCACATGTACCCCATAAATATGTACAATTATTACATATCAATAAAATTTTTGATAAAAAGTTCTTCAACATCTTCCCCTAGTCCAAAGCGCAGATCAGTTCATCCACTCATTCAGCATTCACTTTTAGGAGCTAATGTCTCCAAGAAAGAACACACTTCTTGCAAGCATCTTTCAGCTCTATTTTTGCAAGTCACACCTATTGGCTGAGGTGAGGAAAGGCACTGGTGTTTATACTGGCAACCACATCCAAAAACTATGCAGAAGAAGTGTCTCCACCGGCAGGGCCCACAGACCATCTAGTCTAGGTAGGGGGCTTGCTAGGAAGCCCAGAGGCAACTACATAAATAATAAGCCTGAGCAGCTGGTAGATGAAGGACCCACAGAAGACAGATCATAGCTGTGTGTCCAGGGCACCACTGGGTCAGGAGTGGACAGAATGCCAGTGGGTACAGCCAGTGCTGCCCAACAGGACTGGCTGCAATCATGGAAACAACCCGTATGTCTTCTAATATGGTGGCCATATATAAATAAGGAACAATGGAAATGTGGCTTTTTTTTCCAGCATCTCACTCTGTCACTCGGGCAAGAGTGCAGCGGCATGATCACAAAGCACTGCAACTTTGAACTCCAGGGCTCAAGTGATCCTCCCACCTCAGCCTCCTGGGTAGCTAGCTAGGACTACAAGCACACACCACCATGCCTGGCTAATTGCTTTTCTTTTTCTTTTCTTTTTTTTTTTTTTTTTTTTTTTTTGGTAGAGATGGGGTCTCACTATGTTTCCCCAGGCTGTTCTCCAACTCACGGCCTCAAGCAACCCTGCCTCAGCCTCTCAAAATGCTGGAATTGTGGGCATAAGTCACAATGCTTAGCCAAAATGTAGCTTTATGACTGAGACACAATCTTAAATTTCATTTAATTTTAATTAGTTTAAGTTCTTATAATGATATGTGGCCAGTGACTACCATTTTGGACAGTGTGGCCCCAGGCTATATAATGTACCTTCTGGAAGAAAGGACCAAATTTCTAACACGACTCTTCCTTATTGAAAAACAAATGAACAAAGGGAAGGTGCCACAGGTCTCATAAGCAGAGCAGAGTGTGAGGTCTGTGTGCTTCAAGGGACATGAGACGTTTGTGTGACGTCTGTGTGCTTCAGAGCCTACCAATTATCTTTCCCTACATATATGCCCAAACCTTTCAACCCTCAGAGACAGTGGGGTGGAAACTGAGGATGTCCCAAGGTGAAAGTCCAGAGACTTACGCTCCAGTCCTGGTTTTTTGGGTCTGTGACCCGCAGCAAGGCCCTTCCTCTCTGACCACAGTGCCTCCCATCACTCAGACAAGGGAGTTGGAACAGGCAACCTTGAAGATTCAATTCAGCTATGGCCTTCTAACAATGTACATTACACATCATCCAAAGTAAACATTTTTGTGCTTGAAGGATACTATCAAGAAATGGAAGAGGCCAGCAGTGAGTAGCTCATGCCTGGAATGCCAATGCTTTAGGAAACTGAGGCAGGGAATTGCTTGAGGCCAGGATTTCAAGACCAGTTTGGGCAACATAGCAGGACCCCCATCTCTACAAAAATTTTTTAAAATTAGCACAGGTTGGGTGGCACACACCTGTAATCCTAGCTACTCAGGAAGCTGAGGCAGGAGGATTGCTTGAGCCCAGGAGTTCAAAGTTGCAGTGAGCTATGATCATACCACTGCACTCCAGTCTGGCAAGCAGGGCAAAAGCCTGAAGAAAGAAAGAAAGAAACAGAGAAAGAGAGAAAGGGAGAGAGAGGAAAAAAATGAAAGGAAAGGAAAGGAAGAAAAGAGAAAAAGAGAGAGACGGAGGGAGGCAAGGCAAGGCAGGAAGGCAGGAAGGCAGGCAGGAAGATGTTTGCAAATCATACATCCAAAAAGGAACTGGTATACAGAATATATAAATAAGTCTTATAAACCATAATTTTTTTTTTTTGAGATTGAGTCTCACTCTGTTGCCCAGGCTGGAGTGCAGTGGCATGATCTAGGCTCACTGCAACCTCTGCCTCCCCGGGTTCAAGTGATTCTCTGACCTCAGCCTCCCAAGTCATGGGGACTACAGGCACCTGCCACCACATCTGGCTATTTTTTGTATTTTTAGTAGAGATGGGTTTCACCACACTGGCCAGGCTGGTCTCAAACCCCTGGCCTCAGGTAATCAACCCGCCTTGGCCTCCCAAAGTGCTGGGATTACAGGTATGAGCCACCATGCCCTGCCACAAACTAATAATTTTAAAAATTCAATATAAAAAGGAGCAAAGGATTTGAATATATCCTCCTCCAAAGAAGCTATACAAATGGCTAAAAAGCACATGAAAAGATGCTCACTATCATTAGTCATCAGGGAAATGCAAATCAAAACTACAATGAGATACCACTTCATATGCACTATCATGGCCACGATTAAAAAGATAGACAATAACAAGTGTTAGCAAAGACGTACAGAAATGGGAACCTCCATGTGTTGCTGGTGGTAATGTAAAATGGCGTAGCTGCTTTGGCAAACGGCTTGGCAGTACCTCAAAATGTGAACGTTACCATATGACCTAGCAATTCCACTCCCAGGAATATAGCCAAGAGAACTGAAAACTTAAGTTCACAAAAAACTTGCACGTGAACGTTCACAGCAACATTATTCACAATAGCCAAAAAGGGGAAACCACTCAAATGTTCATCAGTTGATGAAGAGATAAATAAATGTGGTATGTCAATATAATGGAAGATTATTCTACCATAAAAAGGAATGAAGTGGTCGGGCACGGTGGCTCACGCCTGTAATCCTAGCACTTTGGGAGGTCACGGCAGGTGGATCACGAGATCAAGACCATCCTGGCCAACATGGGGAAACCCCATCTCTACTAAAAATACAAAAAACAAAATTAGCCAGGCGTGGTGGTGGGCATCTGTAGTCCCAGCTGCTCAGGAGGCTGAGGCGGGAGAATGGCGTGAACCCGGGAGGCGGAGCTTACAGTGAGCAAAGATCGCACCACTGCACTCCAGCCTGGGAGACAGAGCAAGACTCCGCAAAAAAAAAAAAAAAAAAAAAAACACCAAAGGAATGAAGTAGTGATACACACTACAATATGGATCAACCTTGAAAACACTATGCTAAGCCAGGCTAAAAGGCCGCACATTGTATGAACCCATTTATATGAAATATTCAGAATAGGTAAATCCACAGACAGAAAGCAGATTAGCAGTTGCCTAGGGCTGGGGCTGGGGAGGGGGAATAGAATGGAAAATGGGGTGACAGCTAATAAGTATGGGGTTTCTTTGGGTGATGAAAATGTTCTAAAGTTGATTTTGATGATGGTTGCTTAATGGTGAATATGGTAAAAAACACTGAATTGTATGATTTAAATTAGTTAAGTATAGGGTGTGTGAATTATATCTCAATCTCAACAAGGCTTCTTTTAAAAAGTATGAACATGTCATGATACTACTACTTACTGGAAACCAATTAATTCTGTTATTTTTTTGCCCGGTCCCAACGCCAGGTGCCAGTGACCAGTGTTGATTATCCGATCCTGGCTGCAGACCATTGCCTCAGGTCACAGATGCTTCAATTATAAGCAAGAGGCCTCTTTCTACAAGCCTTTGTCGTCTCGCACAGCTTCACACAGCAAGGATGAAGCTCCCTCTGCTACAGATAAGATTAAATTGTCTAACTTTCCTGGTATCAAAAATGCATTTTTTAAACAGGCAAGAAAAAAAAAAGCAGTAACTTACGTATTCTTCAGAGTCAAGCTCGAGACGCCCTGCTGGCAAGTGAAGTAATTCTGTCTACTTCTGTAAATAACCTGAACGACAGCTGTGAATGCTACGATTATATCAGTTCCCAAGGACCCTCAAACCCTAGCAAGCGTCAGGCATGTAGCATCACAATGCAGAACCCTAGAACCGAGTCCCTTTACTCTGAGGTAACAGGAAAATGTGCCTCGCCTGGGAATGAGGAAGGCATTTAAAAATCAGGCATTGGCCGGGAGCAAAACATCTCACTTTCCCATTTTCCTGGGGCCAAAGGCTAAAGAGAAAAGGTGAAGGAATTCTTGGCACAAGGAGAAAGTCAGGCCAGACAAGACAGCAGACTTAGAGAAGTGTGGATGCAAAGTGGTAAGGCTGTTTGTTTAATAAATACATCAGAATTGTGTAAATATGTGTTCCTTCAAAGTAGTAAGCTTGGGAAACTGGACATGTAATTCTGATAATATTGCCATTCCTCAGAGTGTTTTCAAAAATGTCAACGTAAGACCTTCTTCAGAGCCCATGACACATTGCACTCAAGATTCTCAAAGATAAGAAAACTTAGTTCTTTGAAGATAGATTTGATTTTCTTACAAATACTCAAGAGTTTCTTCAAGAAAAGACTGGGGAGTAAGGTCAGTGGCAACAGGATCCCATTTTTAGCCACAGGCAAAGCAAAATGAAAAGCAGAAACTGGCTCTGAAGACAAGTGTTGCAACATCTTTGGGAAGAGGTTGCAGCCCTAGAACTACTACTTTGATGGGAGCCCTGTGTTTGGGTTGTGCGAGTTCTGATATCTTCATGAAGCAATCACAGTCTCTACCTCCAGCACTCTGTTCCTGCGTTGGAAAGAGAGACCACTGGACACCTATTAAGAAAACAGGGAAAGCAATCCAAACAACCTCGGGGTGCCTGGTAAAGAGTGATGCTTCATTAAATGGTCTATTACTTACCAAACATCTCATGCCAGGAGCTGTAGAGGATTCAAGAGAAACGGGACACTGGGTCCCTGCCCACAAGGAGTTCACATTTTTATTAGAAATAGTAAGAAAACAGCATAAGATCAAACACAAGCAAGTCTGTGGTTCAGATGGCAGGGCTGCTTCCACCCCAGGGGGCTCGTCCCCTCAGTTCTACAGAGAACACACCAGCTGATTCCAGCTCCCCAGCTTCAGCACCCAACGCGCAAAGCCACAGTGCACAGAAAGCAGTCAAGACCCACATATTAGAACTCCGGCCTCAGGTGGCTACCCAGCTAGTGGTGTGACCAAATCCATTACTGCAGTTATTCATTTTGTTTTCTATTCAGACAAAACAAAGACAGATTTAGGAAGAGGAGGAAGATGTGAAATTAACTCACATATTAAGCTCACACTTAAAACTAGGAAATATCATTTGCTTGCCTAGAGGGCTGGCTGGGTTACAGGCCTATCCATTACGAGGCAAGAACCATTTGCAGTTTGCATTTCATAAGCACAGTAAACTCTACCAACCCTCCAGGAGCTCAAGGAAGAGTCAGGAAACTGGCCTTTGAAAATCGTGAGGCATGGCCGGGCACGGTGGCTCAGGCCTGTAATCCCAGCACGTTGGGAGGCTGAAGTGGGTGGATCACAAGGTTAGGAGTTCGAGACCAGCCTGGCCAATATGGTGAAACCCCGTCTCTACTAAAAATACAAAAATTAGCCGGGTGTGGTGGCACCCGCCTGTAGCCCCAGCTACTCGGGAGGCTGAGGCAGAAGAATCGCTTGAACCCAGGAGGTGGAGGGTGCAGTCAGCCGAGATACTGCCACTGTACTCCAGCCTGGGTGACAGAGTGAGACTCCATCTCAAAAATAAAAAAAGAAAGAAAAGAAAATGGTGATGTGGCTCCTGTCTGGAGGGTAGGGAAAGAGGGAGGGTCCTGTCAAGCTCTGGCCTGGTTGGCTCTTTCAATCCCTCTCTACCACCCCCTTTCTGCAACTTCAACCTCTTCCCAAACACAATCACCATAGCTGTGCTGGTGGGTATGATGCTTCTGTGTAGGGCCCAGATGTGGCACTGGCATCATGGAGTGGAATTAGGATTCAGGGCCTTGCAGTGAGGGATTAGAAGGCAAGATGAGGCCAAGTCCTCTCCTCGAGGCCCTCTCTAAACAGACAGCCATAAGGATGATGCCGCCCATGTGGATATAGCTTCGTACAGTATAAAACGCTTTCACATAGATCCCATTTAGATTTTTACCTCCTGCTTTATGACCAATGAAGAAAGTGAGGGTTACACAGAAATAAAGTTATAGAGCAGGGACTCAAAGCCAGGCCACTTGACTCCAAATTCAGCATTCTCTCCATGACATCCCTCACACTCAGTGCTGGGCACAGCACTGGAACAGTGAAGAAAGTGACTACAGACCTCATTTGTCATCTTATGGGTTTATTCCCTCAGCAAAGGGGTAATTTAGTTAACTCCTTCTAGCTTCATCTGCCTCACCGGCAAAATGGGGATGCTAGTAACTACCGTATGGCTTGTTGTCCAGACAGGCAACACAGATAAAATGCTGGGCCTGGTACCTGCAATCAAAAGGTGCAGGCCCCAAGACACAGGCCCTACTAGTTCATTGCACAGAGGGGAACACACTTCCATTAAGCCATCAATGTGGCCACAATCACCAACCCCAGAGTCCTCACACTGTACTTGGTCTTTCTGCTTTCAGTCACAGGGCTCCCTGCTGCTGAAAATGCTGACCTCAGCATCTCAGCAGGAGGCCTTTCTGCTGCAGCACCACTCACCCAGTGCCCCAACCAGGCTTCCACGCAGTGCTATGCTGTGGGTGAGCCCTGAGCTATAAGTAGGAACTAGCCCTTGCTGAGGAAAGGGAGGGGAAGGGGCACGTTCCTCTTCCCAACCTCCATGGACTAGGCCACAATAACGGGAAAAAATCGTAAGGCAAAGAAAGGCAGTAATCATGGAAGAACACAGGGATTTAACAGGTGTGCCGTGTGACTGATTCTCAAAACCCTACAGCACTTCAAGGGGGGTATAGGAAAAGATTCCCCCAGTGCTCAGATACTGCCAAACCTTAAACTTCACTGGGAGGTAAGACTCTGGAACTATTTTCGAGCTGTTAACTAATTACTTCTGGTAAACGAGAGCTCCCTCGCACGTTATTTGTATTGCCTCCTCACAAAGATTCCACGTGAAAAGTGAGATGAGAATTATCATCTCTGTTTTACAGATGAGGAAGCCAGACCAAGGGAGGTGAGATCATTTGTTCAGTCCCAAACCGAGTCAGTCAGCGCCAAACCTAGAACCCAAAGCAAGATCTGTCTTCCTCCAGAGTCTCCACTCTCCTGATAGGATGGAAGGCTGGAGAGGCAGCCAGAGCAGGGCAGAGCCTAAACGCCTGAGAAAGTGGGACTTGATGCACAAGGAAATTAACAGGCCAGCATCTGTTGTTCACAGAGCAAAATCACCTTTAATCCTCTCAACAACACGGCTATTAATGCTATGATCCCTATCTTACAGGTGAGAAACCAGAGGTCAGGGACCACATGTCAGAGAAGCAAGCCCATCACCCGGGTACTGAGGAGCCCTAGGTCTGGCGAGCCAGCTCCTATCTGTGAGCCTTGGCCTCTTACCCGAGTGACCTGCAGGGAGGACTCCATGGCATGAGGAACACAGTGTGGCAGAAAGGGCAGGAGAGGGCCACATCTTAATTCTGCTGCTTACTTGCTGTTTGCTCTTGGGCAAATCATCTGACAGCCCTACACCTTGGCTGCCAGGTGTGTAAAATATCAGCAATGTTCACGAGGCTGCTGTGAGGATAAAAATCAGACCCTATGATGAAGTGCCATATAGGACGCCCCTGACCACGCAGGTGTTAGTGATGGTTATCATGACTCCAAATCTAGGAACTGCATGCCTATCAGGCCGGAATCCCCCTGACATCGTTATGCTCCTTAGCTCCTGCTTTATTTCCTCTTCTCAGCAACGTTTAAGTCAAGAAACTATCAGGGGCTCCCACCTGGGCCAAGCAGAGAACAAGAGACAGCTGGTGGATTTCAAGTCAGCTGAGAAAGTCACACGTAAAGAAACCACCAAGCCTTGTGGGTAGTGTGCTAAGCTTTGAACTTTTTTACCCTGGATCACCATGAAAAGACAGGCTTCAGTCTTCCAGCCGCAGAAGAATCAGATCCTGACCATTCAACTAGCCCCCTCTCTGTCCTTGGTGTTTCCAAGGAAATTAACCACCCTTTATTGTCTAAATGATGATGGGGTATGGCCAGCAAGCTCATTTTCAGTTCATTTCTTCACCAGATCCACCCCAAAACTCTCCATGACCACTACAGTCTTAGGCTGTTCGGTGGGATAGATGGACTAGCTCAGTCTGGTAAAAACATCTAAAAAATGGCTTTGGAAATTAAACTCCAATCCAAGCAAACTGTCCAGGAAGCTCTTCTAGCACAGCGGGACGGACCTATCACTGTCCAATCCTCCGTCCAGTCAGCCCTTCACCAGGTGCCCCAGAGCAAGCCGGCTGGGCTTCCCAAGCCTGTTTCTTCACCTACAGCTAAGGCTAACGACACCTACCTCACAGGACGGCTGTGAGGTTGAAGCCCATGTTAAACCTCTGGCTCACAGCACAGTGCTTTCTAGGAGCCACAGCCTGTGATAACACCTTTAGCTATTTTATTTCCTCTTCCTCAGAAAAAGAGCAGATGCAGAAAGGGTTTGACCCAGTCACAGAGCCAGTGAAAGGCAAAGCTGGGACTGAACCCTAACCTGGAAAGTTTCTATGCCAGTCCCCAGACCTTGGTTCCAATCACTAATCAAAAGCATGAATGTGAAGCCTGGCCAGAGAGACCCACCTCCACCTAAGAGGTTCTGCCGTCAGCTCCCTCCCGGGTCTCCACTCTGGCTCCGCCCTTTGGCCACATCCTCCTCTGCTTGCTGTTTAGGCACCATCAGCCTGTGAGCCTGGACTCCCTTTCACGGCCTAGCACTTGAGCATGCGCGCTTGAGTCAGAAGCCCAGGTGTGAATCCTGGCCCTGCCAATTACCAGGAGCACGGCCTCGTGCAAGCAATAGAACCATTTCTAGCCTTGTTTCCTCACCTGTAAAATGAGGATTTTAACAGTATCTCCCTCGTGGGTTTATGGTAAAGATTAAACGGGAATTAGAGAAGATTACAGTCATGCATAGCTTAACAACAGGGATACGTCCTGAAATGTGCATTGTAGGCAATTTCATCACTGTGTGAACACGGAGTGTACTTACACAGACCTAGATGGTATCGCCTGCTACATACCTAGGTTATATGGGATTGCCTATTGCTGCTAGGCCACAAACCTGTAAAGTTTGTGACTGTGCTGAATACGATAGGTAATTATAACACCAGTTGTATCTAAATATACAAAAGGTACAGTAAAAATACTGTATAAAAGCCAAAATACGGTACACCTGTATAGGGCACTCACCATGAATGGAGCTTGCAGGTCTGGAAGTTGCTCTGAGTGAGTCAGTAGCAATGAGTGAATGTGAAAGCCTAGGGTATTACTCTACACTACCATACACTTTATAAATACCATACACTCAGACTACATTGAATTTATTTATTTTTATTTTTTGAGACGGGGTCTCAGTCACCTAGGATGGAATGAAGTGGCACAATCTCAGCTTACTGCAATCTCCATCTCCCAGGCTCCCACCTCAGCCTTCTGAGTAGCTGCGATCACAGGCGTGTGCCACCACACCCAGCTAATTTTTCTGTATTTTTGGTAGAGACGAGGTTTCTGCCAGCTGGTCTTGAACTCCTGAGCTCAAGCAATCGTCCTCCCAAAGTGCTAGGATTACAGGTGTGAGCCACGCCTGGCTACCAAATTTATTTATTTATTTATTTATTTTTTTTTTTTATTTTTTTTTTTTTTTTTGAGACGGAGTCTCGCTCTGTCGCCCAGGCTGGAGTGCAGTGGCTGGATCTCAGCTCACTGCAAGCTCCACCTCCCGGGTTCACGCCATTCTCCTGCCTCAGCCTCCTGAGCAGCTGGGACTACAGGCGCCCGCCACCTCGCCCGGCTAGTTTTTTTTTTTGTATTTTTTAGTAGAGACGGGGTTTCACCGGGTTAGCAAGGATGGTTTCGATCTCCTGACCTCGTGATCCGCCCGTCTCGGCCTCCCAAAGTGCTGGGATTACAGGCTTGAGCCACCGCGCCCGGCCCAAATTTATTTTTAAAATAAAGTAATTGTGCTACAGTGTTACAAAGGCACAATGGCTACAATGTCACTAGGCAATAAGAATTTTTTAGCTCCATTATCATCTTATGGGACCACCCACTTTGATCTTGGCTGATGAACCGAAACATTGTTATTCAGCACAGGACCCTATACAGAAAGCCCACCTAGCTCAGCAATGTCAGCCAATGTCAGCTAGTAACAAAGGCAATAACCACTGTGCCTCCAGTTATGGCCAAAAAGACAGGGCAAGCTAACCACACAAAAACAAGAGAACTGAGAAAAGACCCACTGCATTTGTTAGCCAGCTTTGCTGATTCCCTCCAGCCCTACTACATCCGCTGGCCTGTGCCCTGGCTATTTCCATAAAATAAATGTGGCAATCTATGGCCAAATGATTTCTGCGGGTTGGTATGTATGAAGAAAGCAATAAAGTATTGTATGAAATTAAGCAGGGGGGGGAGAAATGATGGAAACTATCTTTTGGAAGATACGGCAAAAACCGCGATGACTTTTGCACCAACCTAATACTACACAAATAAAATAATTGAAGAGATAATGAAAAGTTGACTCAATGCCCTGCTTGCTTGAAAGAGCTAATCTTTTGTCATCACTGCCCCTGCTGTTCTTAGACCCTGTCCCTTGGTCAGATAGGAGATGCCCAACTTCAACCTGGAGTCATAGTTGTAACTGAGGTGAGTGGGAAGAAAACAGATTGGGAGACAGATGCTCTGCCCTACATCCCCATGCGGTTCGTCTCTCACTGTGTAACCCAGGGCAGGTCATGCTAGTGGGTCTGAAAAAGGAACAGACCCACATGGAGGTTTCTGATGTCCTCTCCAATCCCAACCTCATCGTGTCTGTGTTTCCTCATTCAGGGTTAACCAAAACCAGGCCATCTAACCTACTATTGTCCCACTTGGCTTTAATAACATCCATCAATGGATGTTATTAGCTGATTCACAAGGCCAACCTAAAACATGCCAAAGCTTTCTGTGCCCCACCACACTAGTACCAACCCATGGATGTCTAGGGAAAAATTTATTAAACACCTGTCTTTTACCAAATTCTAGCTGGCTGTCTCCACTTCACCACATTCTAATTTAGAATTTTGGATGTTTTAATTTCACTCCCACCACATAAAAATTCTGAAAAGAGCTTTAGAGAGATTCACCATTAATTTATATTTCAATAATTCAGAATTTGTGTAAGCCCAAAGAGAAGTACAATTTTGCATTATCGTGAAAAAAGGACCAAGGGGCTAATTACTGACATAAAAGGGCAGCATTTTACCCATTTAAGCTGCTTTCACACCGTTTAAAAGCAGTCATTTAAATATAAACAGTGTTTCATTATACCCTGTTGTTATCTATTTACTGAAGAATATTCAAGGATTTCTTTTTAAAAAATTGGTCATTTATTTAAATTACATTCGAGTAAAATAATAAAACCACATATCTTTAAAGATGGTTTTACAGGGGCAGGGGAGGATGTTCTTTGCATAAATTCCTGTATTCCTTTGTATTTTGAGTTAAACCAAGTTAGCACAAAGAGGGAATGTGTCTAATGGGACTATATTTTACACATAATAAATGCTTTAAACAATACTTTGTGAATGATTAAATAATGGCTATGTTAAACTACTCTTTTTTCATCTTCCCGGCTTTCATCCTATACTAATTCATATACTAAAAAAGCAGCATTTTTATAGAAATGAGACGTGCTTTCGTTTTCCTTATACCACAGTTTAATGTCGTATCCTGACCTTTGAAAACCATGAATGCAGGGACCATCTGCTTGCACAGCATTTCTGACCCCAACAAAAGCACGGCGAAGACATGGCTCATCGTACCCCAACAATGTACCTTACACAAGGACCTGCGCTGGAGATTCCTCCTTGGATGTGCTTCCTAGAAAGTGCTGTTGTGAATGCGTGCGGCTGCTTCCCTTTGTCGAAAGGATAAAAACCCTGTGTGTCAGGATGCGCTCTTTTTTGCCACTGCTGCTGGGAAACCTCAAGGCCAACTCCATGTCCAGGTGTCAGCAATCAGTTCCCCTCAAGCACCTTGGCAAGCAGACTTTGCTTCCATTCCCAATTGCCCCACTTTTCATCAAATTCCATTTTCTAAACCACCTCAGAGATTTCAGAAATAAGAAGGGCACAAACCCTAAACACCATAATAATAGCGAGAGTTTACTGTGTGTGAAAATAAAACAGATAATAAGAACACGGGACATCAGAGACATACCAGATTGGATATTTTTCTTCCCCAACTAACAGGGACATAAAGGCAGTATTTGTCATGAAACCAGACTGTAGCGAGCAAACATTCCAAAACGAAGATTTGGTTTTGTGTTAGGAACTTACTTACCTATTAGCTACCTGGAATGAATATTTCACTCAAAAGAAACAACAGTATCTAAGCACCTGGCACTGAAAGCAAGGGAGAGAAGAATAAGTTTTGGTGCCTTTTATCTGGTCACTGGTGCAAAACAGATTCCAAAAATCTAGGGCTCAGGTTTGTGGACTTTCTGCTCTAAACGGATGCTTTAGATGCTGCTAATATCCCAGAGAGAGGCCAGACCCAACCCCCAAGACTTCCTTTGTGCAGCCTAAGATACAGAACACATGAGGTCACTCTGCAGAGTGAAGTGACTGCTGAGGCAGTGAGATGTGGTGTGAGGTAAAAGAGCACAGGCTTAGTGAAGAACAATGTGGCAATAAGCATGGATATTAAAAACACACATACCCTCCAACCTGGAGAGCGTACTTCTGAGTTGTCATCCCAGACAAAAGTTTTCTTGCATGCAGAAAGAAGCATACAAAAGGATATTCAAGGCAGCATGATTTGAAACAGTAAAAATTTTGGAATTACCCTAAATGTTCATCACAAAGAAAACAATTAAATAAACTGTGGTACATTCATACATGGAATATTTTACATGAACTGCAAAGTTGTTAGATCTCTGCATACAGATATGGGAAGATCTGTAAGGTCTATTGAGCGGGAAAAAGGAAGCCATAGAATGCATGTTCCCACTTATGTTAAATTTAAAATACACAAACTGTATTTATGTTTCAAAATGCACAGGTGACACATACACACACATACATACACGCTATGAAAAACAATTCTATGAAAAACAATTTGGAAGGGTCACATAGAACTATCATTGTAATTTGAAGGAGGTGGGTAGGTAAAGGGGTTTGTTACTTTATCTTTATTTTGTTTTGTTTTGTTTTTTGTGTGTTTGGTTTTTTTTGTTTTTTTTTTTGTTTTGAGATGGAGTTTTGCTCTTGTTGCCCAGGCTGGAGTGCAGTGGCGCAATCTCGGCTCACTGCAACCTCTGCCTCCCGGGTTCAAGCGATTCTCCCGCCTCAGCCTCCCGAGTAGCTGGGATTACAGGCGCGTGCCACCACGCCTGGCTGATTTTTGTATTTTTAGTACAGATGGGGTTTCACCATGTTGGCCAGGCTGGTCTCAAACTCCCGCCTCCGGTGATCTGCCCACCTTGGCCTCCCAAAGTGCTGGGATTACAGGCGTGAGCCACCGCACCCGGCCATGGCCATCTGTATTGTTTTAATTATTTGAAACGATGTATTTATGTGTTACTTGTATTCATGTGTCAATTTTGAGTGATGATTTATAGTAAGAATACAAACTATGAAAACAAATCTAGCTGTTCCTCGACCTCACATTGTAGGGTTTCCTTCACGACAAGGCGCGGGGGCCGCAGCAGCAGGCTGGAGGCAGAAACACGGGGCTGCAGTGCTCTGCACAGGAGGTCTCCAACAATGTTGAATAAAGGTGCCTCAATTTCCTTCCTCATAAACGTGTGCCTTTATAGCTCTAAAAAAGTATCTGTGAGTCTATGTTATGCAGGCATCCCCGACGGAGACAGGAACAGGAGTCAGAGTCAGCCCTCACAAGATGAGCACGGCAGGGAAAGGGAAGGAGAAAGAGCATGAGCCTCTCGCCTGGCCCCTTTGAATCCCCAGGCAAAGCTAACCTAGGCCACCTCTTCCTGCCTTCCCTGGCTGGGCTCCTGCAGGGCCAGCCAAGGCCAGGCCCCCACCACACTCCCTGAGCAGTCTGCACCTGCCTCCCGCCCTCCCTCGGGTCAGCCCGATTCCCTCCAGCCTCACCTCGCGTTCACTCATTCAGTAATTTCAACAGATGTCCTGTGACTTCTAAAACTACCACGCACCTAACAGGGAGGAAGGAAAAAATTAGCAAACATAACTGCTTTGAAGTTCTGGAGAACAAAGTCATTTTCCCCAGCCAGGGCAGTGTCTGGGGCCCTGCTTAATTAAAGCCACCAGAGGAAGGCTTCATCCTGCAAGGTCTGTGTCAACAATGTCCACCTCCACCTTTCCCCCAGCTCACACACCCATGAGCATGAGCTCTCTCTCACTCTCTCAAACACACACACATACAAACACACACACACACACAAACACACACACACACAAACACACACGCGCGCACGCGCACACACACACACACACGGGGGAGGGGGTGTGGAGCTGACTGATGAGTTCAGGCAGTTCCTCCTTCATCCCATCTTCAGCTGCTCTGTTTCTTCCTCCTTACCACCCATTTCCGGCTTTGCCTGCCCAGCCAAACACCCTTACAGCCCACAGGAACCCCAGCTGGGAGAATACCAATCTCATTTCAATTAAAAAAGGAAGACCCCTCCACCACTCTCCTTATTTCCATCACACGAGCAGACAGGACTTGGGGAACACATCCTATTGCTGCATGGTGGGGACGCTAACATCTACTCCTGGATCAACCGCTAACCGGCCCTCCACCCCTACTGGGGCAGGGACACCCGCCGACACCCCTCCCTTCTGCACATCTGTCCACTCAACAGTAACAGTGCACATGGTCCCTCCCCGTATACCCCACCTCCAGAATTCTAGAACCTCTTCCATTCCTGTAGGAACTTCCTTTGGTGAGAAGCTGTTGGGGTGTGTTGGGGAATGTCCCCACCACCACTGGTATTTAACAAGACCCAAGTGTCTCTACTGCTGGGCATGCTGTCCTCTGTATTGGGTACTTTTCACATTTGTCAGACAGTTACAAAGTAAACAAACACCAATAAGGAAAGTTAAAAAAAGAAAACTACCCACCAATCTGCTATAGAGGTCTCTGTTTCTGATGCAATCATTGTTAAAATCCTGAACTTAAGCTGAGATTAAGAAAGAAATGCATTGCTCTCACTTGTAAGCGGGAGCTAAATGATAAGAACTTACGAACACACAGAGGGAAACAACAGACACTGGGTCTACTTGAGTGGGGGGGGGGGAGGTGGGAGGAGGGAGAGGAACAGAAAAGATAACTACTGGGTACTGGGCTTAATACCTGGGTGATGAAATAACATGTACGACAAACCTGTGTGACATGTGTTTACCTATGTAACAAACCTTCATATGTACCCCTGAACCTAAAATAAATGCTAAAAACAAAAAAAGAAATGCAGAAGGGAGAGCATCAGGATAAATAGCTAATGCATGCAGGGCTTAATACCTAGGTGATGGGTTGACAGGTGCAGCAAACCACCGTGGCACACATTTACCTATGTAACAAACCTGTACGTCCTGCACATATATCCCGGAACTTAAAGTAAATTAAAAAAGAAAGAAAGAAAGAAAGAAAGAAATGCATGTCCCCACATGCCCTCCTCAAAATAAGCTGAGGAAGATGTACACATAGGCAACATGTAAGGCAGATCTACTAGAGGTCAGTCAGAGTCTGGCTCAGAAACCCAAGGGTGCAGGGCAGGGACAGAATCCTGGTGACATCTTTTCAGACCCCTTTCCAGCTGGGTCTGATGGCATTTCTACCCAGTGGACTCTTGGGTTAACTGAGTTTATACATTGCACATACATACGCACTGTTTTTTTCAGCTAAGCCAGTTTGAGTGAGTTGTATTCCCCCAATCTGTAACCCAAAGAGTTCTGGCTGATACTCTAATATACCCAAATATCCTCAACCTAAGGTAGTCTCACTAGTGAAGGGTCTAGATGGGGAGGGTCATTGTATAAGGTATGACTATAAAACAATGATATTCACATTGTAAAAAACAAACCAAATGAGCAAGGACCGCCACTGGAATTATTCTTAAGGAATTTTAACAGTAAAAAACCTAAATTCTTCTTTTTTTCTTTATTTTTGAGACAGAGCCTCACTCTGTCACCCAGGCTAGAGTACAGTAACACAATCACAGCTTACTGCAATCTTGACCTCCCAGGCACAAGCAATCCCCCCCACCTCAGCTTCCTGAGTAGTTGGGACCACATATGCATGCCACCACACCCAGCTAATTTTTTTTTTTGGGAGGGGGAGACACAGAATCTCACTATGTTGCCCAGTCTGGTCTTGAACTCCTGGCCTCCAGCAATCCTCCCTGCTAAGCCTCCCAAAGTGCTGGGATTACAGGTGTGAGCTACCATACCCAGTCACAAATCTCAATTAAGAGTTGTATTTTATTTTGGAAAAGCCGTAAATACTCAATCAAGTAATGCCTTTGTCAAAATGATGTAAGGCTTAACAAAAGGGATATAATTATTTGTATAGCACATAGACTGTTTCACATTGTATCATTAGGAAACCAGCTTTGGGTAAAGTTTTACTACACAAGTCCAACTACTCTGGTCATTTTGAGGCTGCCTCTCCTTCTACCATTATTATTGTGGTTTTTTTTGGGTTTTTTTGTTTTTTTTTTTTTGAGATGGAGTCTTGCTCTGTCACCCAGGCTAGAGTGCGGTGGCTCAGTCATAGTCCCCTACAGTCTCAAACTCCTGGGCTTAACCAAGACTCCTGCCTCAGCCTCCCACATAGCTGGGACTACAGGTACACACCACTATGACTGGCTCAATCAATTTTTATGTGAAAGGTGATAGTCACACATCCATCCAAATAGAATCATCTGCAATGTGGCTAATGTACAACATTGAACACAGAAGCCAGGTTTATAACTTATAGATTTAAAAAGTATCAAGTACTTGTCTTTCATCTTTCTTTAATAAAGAGTTAAATTTGCCAAGAAAGAAAGATATAATCCTAAAATTAAAGACGAACTCTGCCAGGTGTTTCCTGGGATGTCATTACTAATGGACAAAAAGTCAGCCTCTCAGGGAAACATTAATCATTAGCCAATTGTTGATAATTAACTAATGATCTACAAGAATATACCATGGAGCCCTTGTATGGTCATTCATTTATTTATTCACTCATTTGACGTGCATTTCCTGATGTGCTTCCTGTGTGCCAGGCACAGGATTAAGTTCACAAGACTGTACACCCAAATCAGACTGCAGTCTCAGCCTCTAGGAACTCATATTCTAGTTTCATTCAAAGTCACTCAGCTAATCAGCCAAAAAGTCAGGCTGTCAGACCCCACAGCCCATGAGCAGACCATCACACTCCATGCCACTTCCCATAACAATTATAAACTGGGGGAATGGGGCTGGTGTCTGTACAGGAGAGTTGGACTGGGCACAGGCGTGTCCAGAGGGAAAGCAAGTACTCAGACGTAGGCAGGCAGGGGGTGGACAAGGATCAGAGAAGGCTGAAGGGAAGAAGCAGCCTATGAGCTGTCTGAGAAGAACAGACAGAACCTAGGCCTACAGAAATAAGAAAGTTCAATTCCAACAGGATGACAACCAAGCAAAGACGCAGTCTTGATGTTATACAGACCTAACCTCCACCGTATAGGCTAAGCCCAAGGAGCCAGGTTATGAAATTGTGTTTCAGGTCTTATGGTTCACACCACTAAGTGCAAAAGCCATGAGATGCTGAACTACGTGACCATGCAGATACAACAGACTTGATTTTTAAGACCAGTTAACACTACACTCAGATCTCAGCCATGGAGGAAAGAAAGCAATCAAAGTAGATTGTCCCACAGCGTCCTGGCCACTGTAAGGCATCTGGTCCCACAGGCAAGCATCCATAGCCCAGCACTGCTTCTCAGACAGGTCCCACCACTCTTGCTACTCTGAGCCCTGGAACCAGAGCACAAAATCTCCTAGACTGCTCTGCTGTGAAAGCCGGCACTGTGGGTTCTTTCAACCAGAGGTGCACAAGAAGGGCCACAGACCCTAAGCTTTCAGGAATAACATGTACACCTTCCCACTCATTCCCAGCGAGGGACCTGCAAGAAATCCACAGAGGGATCTGTCACCCAAGAAAATGTGAAACATGGCTCAGAGGAAGGAATGATGGAGGTGCTTCTCCTGGGAGAGCCGTTCATTTGGTGCACATTAGCAATACTTATTTACTGAACATCTACTGTATACCCCTACCACTGCATCAGACATGGTTGGGGATTCAGAAAGCTTCACTATTAACTGTATTCTGAAGATGCTCGAGAGGATAAAGACGTGCATATAAATAACAAAAAATATAGGGTATTTTATGTGCAAAATGACACAAAAAAGGTTCAGATTGTTTGGATCAGTTTCAGGAAAGGCCTCATGGAAGAAACGTAATCTGAGATTATTTTTGAGCAGCTGTAAGGAGAGTGACAGTAAAGAATGGGTGGTAGAGGCCAGGCGCGGAGGCTCACACCTGTAATCCTAGCACTTTGGGAGGCCAAGGTGGGTAAATCACTGGAGTCCAGGAGTTTGAGATCAGCCTGGGCAACATGGTGAAACCCAATCTCTACAAAAAATACAAAAATTAGTCAGGTGTGGTGGCATTTGCCCACAGTCCCAGCTACTCGGGCGGTTGAGACAGGAGGATTGTTTGAGTCCCAGAGAAAGAGGTTGCAGTGAGCAAAGATCGTGCCACTGCACCCCAGTGAGCCAAGATCGCACCACTGCACTCCAGCCTGGGCAACCCCTGTCTCAAAAAAATAAAAGAAAGGGCAGTATGAAAGAAGAGATGTTTCAAATGGAGAAGCCAGGGGGTGGACAAGTAGGGGAAGGAAGAATGTTTAGGAACGTTTGTGGACAAATGGATGGGGCTGTAAAGGAGAGGAGTGGAGACAAAACCCAACAAAGCTGAACCAGACCAAGCTGGACCTGGCCACACGCTGGACTTTCCCCCTTGGGCAATGGGTAGCCACTGAGGCCTCAGGATCACTTCTCTAGCAAAAGTCACTCGACAGTGGAATTTGCAGGCCTTTATAGGCAAAATGTCAACAGGCTCAAAACCCAACCTCAATGAGACGAGAAGACGAGCAGGAAAAGGGTCACAGACAGTGAAACTTTTGGTTCAGTTTAAAAAGCACCTGGTGGCCAGGCGCCATGGCTCACACCTGTCATCCCAGCACTTTGGGAGGCCAAGGTGGGCAGATCACGAGGTCAGGAGATCGAGACCATCTTCGCTAATATGGTGAAACCCCATCTCTACTAAAAATTAGCCGGCGTGGTGGAGCGCACCTGTAGTCCCAGCTACTCAGGAGGATGAGGCAGGAGAAAGGCATGAACCCCAGAGGCAGAGCTTGCAGTGAGCCGAGATTGTGCCACTGCACTCCAGCCTGGGTGACAGAGCCTCAAAAAAATAAATAAATAAAAATAAATAAATAAAAAGCACCTGGTACGTCAGGCACTTTGCTAGATAAGGGGATAGAGAGGCATGGGTCATGGGCCTTGGCCTCCAGGCACTTAGTGCTGGTTTAGAGATGGTTTAGAGGTAAGTGCAGCCATCAGTAGAGATCAAGGAAGGTCTGACTTGGCAGATGAAGATCCCCATTCAGGACATTTTTAATGGTAAGCAGTTCCACGTTCCAGAGAAGTAAGAGGTGACGTCAGGAGGAAGAGTACCAGGAGCAGATTACACAGACTCGAAACTGTTCAGCCATGTCAGTTTGCTTATAAGAAATTGAATGACATGAAATAAAGCATTTTTCTTCACAGCGAAGTATGATATTGTAATCATCCCCACTCTGACACTTGATACAGAGGCATTCCCCTCCTCTGTGCTAAAAAAATAAAATAAAATCAATGGTATTTGCTTTCAGTAAATGGAACTGAGAAAATACTGCTACTGACTGAACTAGGAGGGATATTACTGTGGGAACTGAGTTGCACCGTTTCCATGACTCCAGCCTCCACTAGTCCCTGCAAGTCCATAAACGAAAGCTGCATAGAAACTTGAGTGTTTATACTTAAAAAAATAATAATAATAAAGATCAAAAACTATCCCTGGGAAAACTTCTGCCCCCCAAGGTAGTCTCCAAATCCCAAAACTAGCTAAGTTACATACTATCCAGAATAAAGACACACTGGATCAATGGGGATGGCCACATTTCTTACCCAACAAAAGTCATAATTTTACTCGGTAACCGGTAACAGGCAGAAACCCCACACATAAAGCTGGCCCTGAATCTCACTCTAACACTCAACATGCACATTTCCCATGGAGCTATCAGGCAAAGAAGACCAGTAGCTTCCAGATACATGCAGCCTTGCAACTCATTTCAGCGTCTGCCCTTTGATTTTACCATTCACATTAAATAAAAGGTATTTACTACAGATGAAAAATAAGCTTCGTTCAGCTGCCTCTAAACCAATCCCAAAAATAGAGCAATCACTCTGGTACAAATTGGGTCAAATGTATTTAAAAAAAAAAAAAAAAAAAACCCAGCTCCCTCATGGGAGGACCAACATGGCATGGGACCTTGCTTAGAGTCAGAAGGAAATCCACAAAGATCTTCCTTCCCACAGTGGGAAAGGAAGTATTTAAAGAGTCAAGCAGAGTATAAACTCATCTGGCCATGTGACCATCCAAGTGAAAGCAAGACACAAAGTTGAATGCCGTGAGTTTCAGAATATTATGTGAAGAGGTCAAAGAAATATACGTTGGCTTTTAGAAAGGCCCGCCAAATTAACACACTGCCAAATCCCTCTAAAAAAAAAAAAAAAAGTCCAATGCTCAAGAATTGTCAAGAAAGGATCCACTGGAGAGGGGGTGCAAAAGGGAGAGATTAATCCATTTCCTGTATTTTATTTCCTCACTTCTTAGCTGAGAAATCCAAATGGTCTCACAGCGCTTATATCAGTGCCCTGAATTTCCCTGGGAAAAATTCAGAATATTAATTGGCTTACACATGCAGCTACATTAATTATTCCATTGATCTGAATTAATCTGCCTTTCTGAAAGGTATTTATTTTCTAAGTTTGTTTAATCATGTTCTCTTGAGCTACAAAAAGCAACAATCTGGGTCACCATCCATGTCGTTAAATTTGGTAACAAGGCTAACACCATCTGTGGCCTAGACTACGATGATCTATCTCCATTGATGGGAGGCTTTCCACCACTTCTGCTTTTCCTTTAAAACAACCATCTAAAGTCACATGTCTACAAACAAATCAAAAGCTACGTAAAATGTCCAGAGTTACGCAGACGATCTCTGGCATTGTCCAAATATATACTACCAGTGTTTATGTGGTTATCCAACTCCCATTTATAATTGTATTTGCAGCATCAATTCCCAAAATTTTTAGAAAATTCTCTAGATATCAAACTACTAAAGCCCACATACAAATAGACATCACATTACATCTGAAATGTGCCACAACATTTTAAATGTAACATGAAATCCTGTACATAAATCGTTAAGGCTTATTCACAAGAGCATAATTTCACTATCTCCAGAAGCCAGCAGAGCTCTCCCACACAAGGGAGAGCCTAGTGTGTTTGCCTTTACAACACTCGCTCAGTTAGGAACATCCAGCCCTGCTAAAATAGAGCTTCAACATGAGAAGCCAAAAACAAACGGAACCAGCTAAGAGAAGAGAAGAAAAACAATTGAGTTTCCTGTTATCCGACATGGGCTCCCCTTCATCTCCCATTCTGCACGGCTTCTGATTGCAAAGAATCAATCCTTGCAAGAAGGATGCTGCAGCACCAGAAAAATCCTGAAATGGCTTCTGAATCATCAAAGAAAGATTGCAGAATGTCAGAGGTAAAAACGATCCTAGCAATCTTCTTACCCAATCCTCCTAATTGCCAGGTGGCTGCACGGCAATGCAGAAAGGTATAAGAAATGATCCCAAATACAGCTAGTTGACAGGTGAGTGGGACAAGATCTTAGTCCCAGTCTAGTACTCTTTAGCACTTTTTTAAAAACTATATCAACCTTTCCCAAAGGAAGTTCCATGGATCACTGGTTCCATGATGTTAAACTCTTTTGCAAAAAAAAAAAAAAAAAAAAAAAAAAATGTTTAAAGAATTCATGACTGATTACTTTTAGGGACTAGCTGAGTTAAACAAAAGGAAACCTGTTTTTTAACTGCAGAACTTCCCAAAGCTTTTACTAAGCTAACGTGCACTACAAATCTTTAAGAAGGCAGCAAAGTATATGGAAGCATCCTGATTTATTTAACCATACAATCATTTTCTCTTGGGACATTTCATAGGATGTGGAGTAGAAACTTTAATATTATATCATGTATTCAATAATATCATGTATTGTTCTCCAAATTATGCTGTATGTAGATGTATTAGTTTTGTTATATTCCACTTCTCCAAAAACAGTTTATGTATAAAGTCTACGATAATTCTCTACTTACCAGAACAACTGACCAAAGTACCCACCATTCCCAAGAACACTAGATTTAAAAAACAGAAGAAAAAGAAAAAGAAAAAAGCTAACATTATCAGGAAAAGAATGGTAGCAAAAACTTATGTGGAGAGAACAGTTATTTTAAAATCTGCTACAAATCTCTTCCATAAAATTCCATATCTATGAAAGATTCATGACTTTAAATACTTTCATTCAGTATACATTTGAGAACACAGTTTAAAACAAACAAACAAACAAACAAAAAACCACTGTTGCAAAGCTCCAAGAAACACGACACGCATGGCTGTAAACTTCAACTACCCAGAAGGCCAGCTGCTGGTTTAAGTAGAGAACCAAATGATAGCCATATACCAGGACCAGCAGGAACTCTAAGGACACTTACCAAGTTATGATTTGTTGAATTAGAATCATCTTCAGGGAATGGGATGTAAATAGCTAAGGCCACACAATTGGCAAAAATAGCCAATAATATAAATATGTCAAATGGTCTGAAAAAATGTGTTAAGGTATATATGTGTTATGGAAACATAAACCATGTCCCGCATCACACTCCCAATCACACCACTTTCGAAGCACCTTTAAAATGAAAATGACATACACAAATCCTATTTCGGCTGACTGCTGTGACTGCTAGGTTTTCGGCAGAAGTAATCATTGGTGGTCATCTCACAGTGGAGCCTCCTATCAAATGACCTCTCCGTGTCCTTTTCTTCTGTTGCAAGGATCATGTTACACTTATTCTTCTCCTGCACACTGTATGCTAAAACCTAAAAGTACATCCAATTAGGGCACTGTGTGAACCAGGTTTCTGCTTCTTACAGGTTTAAAAGCAACAAGAGCCTAAGTTCCCAGCTGTGGCAGACACAGAGAAATCATGGGATAAACGTTTTCCACAGATCCTTGCCTCCATGTGTCACAGCCATTTTCTCAGGGGCTATTTATTTTTGGCAGGGTTGGCCTAAATCGCCTGTCTGGATTGGGCCAGGCCAAGCCACCAGGACCTTCTCCATTCTACCTGTGACTTTCTCATGGCATATTCCAATACCTTAGATGTGATCAGCAGCGAGCCAGGCTTCAGCTCCCACCTCTGCTTTCTCTGCTAGAGGAATCGATGGCTATAACTGTTTCAGATTAGAGCTGGACTGGAGCTTAGTTTATCATATGCTGTTACTGTGCTCAATTTGTAAACAAATTAAATTAAAAAGCCGTAAGAAATCAGCCCCAGACACATTCAAAGTAGGCTTTAACATTTCTCAATCTCGGTGGTCTGTCTGGAAGAATCACTTTGAGATCAGCCTTCAAGAGATACTTGCCTAAACATTCTGGTGTTATTAAGAGACACTGTCAAAACTGCCAATACAAAATTTGACGTCTGCCAAAATGACTGTTTTTCTTCTTTGGGTTTTCAGCCTTTCCAAATGCAAGGTTTCGTGAGCACCAGCCTCACCTGCAATGCCTGGGTATGATTTTACCACAGTGCTTCGCCTATACACTCACCCACAAGAAGCAAGGCCACGGTTTAACTAAGTACTTGGTACTTAAAACTGGAGGATACAAACAGACTATTCTCCATTCATCCTGACATACTTCTGGGAAATCCAAAAATGCCACAGGAAACAAATGCTCTTTACCTCTCTACAAATATCTTTTTTTTTTTTTTTTTTTTTTGAGATGGGGTCTCACTGTCACCAAGGCTGGAGTGCACCGGCACAATCTCAGCTTGCTGAAACCTCCGACTCCCAGGCTCAAGCCATCCTCCCACCTCAGCCTCCCAAGTAGCTGGAACTACAGCCATGTGCCACCATGCTGGATTTTTTTTTTTTTTTTCAGTAGAGACAGGGGTTTTGCCATGTTGCCAAGGCTGGTCTCGAACTCCTGGACTCAAGCAATCTGCTTACTCCTGGACTCAAGCAATCTGCTCACCTCTGCCTCCCAAAGTGCTGGAATGACAGGCATGAGCCACCATGCCTGGCCTCTGGAGAGATCTTGAGTTTCATAAAACCTTCATCTTCGAAGAGCTTTCATAACTCATCAAAAAAAAAGCCAATGAATAACGTTATTCCCTGACTAATTTTGATGGGTTCATTTTTTTAAGCCAGTCAGCTTTAATTCACATTGTTTCTCTTAACTCATCTAATATTATAAAATCTTTTTCACCCAGGGATCCAACTTTCAGACAGACCACCGTAAGACTTCAGAATTACCTTTCCATTTTTCCTTTTCGCATGTCCCCACTGAAATCTAAAGTCAAGGGCCCCATTGTTGTTCTCTATAGAAACACAATAGTCTCTTCCCTCCCTCTTTCTTCCATTCTTCCTTTTCAATTTCTCAATACCTAAGTAATAGGTATTCTTCCTTTTCAATTTCCCAGTACCCAAATGCTAAACCAGCACATCTGAGAAATACTAACACTGTTTAGGGAGGCTAAATATAAGTTGTATTTTTTTCTTTATGCTGGTCCAGTTTTAGTCTCTAGGTGCAAGTGGATACCATCTCACCACCATCAGATATTCACAAGTGAAGCAGAACAAAGCAATAGAGAAATAGATGGGTCTGATCCCAACAATTCCTTCTGATAAGGAGAACATCCCTCACTCCTCCAGGGGGCAGGACACTCTGTCATGCCTGTGTGTAAAAACAAACGACCCTTGCTCTCCCACTGGGACGGGGCCTGACAGAGCCGCCCTGGATGGAAAGGATTCCTATAGCCTGCTCCCTGAATTAGAAGGAAATTATCATTTAAAAAAAAAAAATCATATATCACTTAAGGATCTATCTATTTTACAAACTGTCCCATTTGTAAACAGACTCTCCCTGAATTGGCAGCCACATCCCCTAATTCCTGTACACATGTGTCTGGCAACTGGGAAAGGGAGACAGCAGTGTGATCCAGGAATTCACTCTGTACGCAAAAATTGCTATGTACACATTACTGTGCACAAAGAGAAACAGCATTAGGCCTCCCACCTACTCCACACAAAAGTAGTGACCCCACAAAGAGGTCTCTGCTTCCTCAGAGTCATGTCAAGACAATCCGAGGAGGAGGAGATATTCCTGGCAAGGTACAGCCATTGTCATGACTCTAGCAATGCCACTGGCCCACATGCTGGCTTACCGAGCTCCCTCCTCGTTCTCAGACTAGAGAACTTCAAGAGAAAATGCACACACACAACCCCAGTTATGTGAGAGACACCATAACTCACTTTAGAGAAGGGACATCTGTTGCAAAATGAAAAAGCACACGAGAACCCCTCAAATCCTACCCTAGCATTTGACCACTCTCTCCAGAATCTTTCTAGACAGTTACCTCATTTTAACTCCTGTCCATTAGCAGAGAAAATAGCCAACTAAAGACAGAGGGCATGCAAATAGCTGCCGAGCTGGATCCTCAAATTATAAGGGGATTTCAGCTCCACTTTCTAGCTGACTGCCAACATGCTCCCCTTTTGGCGTGGCCCCTGCATCCTTCTAGGCCTGGTGGTGGGAATTCCTATATTGACACCCCTTCCTGTAGTTAGGAACTGCTCTAAGGCCCCTAAGTGTGTAAGTTCCAAACACACTTCTGGGGAAAGGAAATGCTTTATTTTACCCAGACCAATGAATCATCTGCCTAATTAAAAAGCCATTTGCTCAGAAAGAAGGCCTCAGTCAACCTTCTCTAAAGAGTGGCAGTAACTGGAGGTTGGCCTCCAGATTTAGGGAAGGGGTTAAGCAGGCTGAAGCACAATCGTTTTCCAAGATCTGGGACATGACAGCCATTCTGGGGCATTTGGAGTTCAATTTTAAAAATACAAAGGAGACACCCAGAAATGTAACTCCAGTCCAAGGACATAGACAGAATTTTTTATAAAGACAGCAACTGCAAATTCCTCCACTGAGAGGGCTGTTCTATAACTCATAAGGGCTCAGGAGGAAGAGGCACACACGAACCTCTCCCTTCACTGGCTCCCTCACGCTCATGTTCCAAATGTTTCTTTGGAACTTGTCAAAAGGAAATTCCAGGAAGTTATAGCATTGATCAGAAAAAAAAATCAAAAGTATATCTCTCCCTAGGAAGCATGTGCTCATATCTGTAGCTACCTGAATAATTAGAATCACCAAATGTCAGACTAGAAGCAACCTTAGCATTAACTGTAGTTGCAGAAGCAAATTTCAAACATCAGAATAAGAAGATTCTACTAAAGGTCAAAAATGTATTCCCTTCAAGTAGAGTCTCATACAGTTTTTTTTTTTCTAATCTGTATACCTTGTTTGCAATAGGTTCAATGCATGCTATTGCCCAAAAACAACACTGAATTTAAAACTAACCATCTAATGTCCAATGACCAAAAGTTGGTTTCAAACTTTAATTATCTACCACTGTGAAGTTTCAGGCTGTCACTCCCTCCCCCCACTACTACTACTATACACACACCCAGACAGTGGGCTAAATATACCCATACAGCCACCCCTCTGCAACCCGAGGAGACAGGAAGGTATATACAATGAAACCCCTTATATACAACTTCTGTTACTCGCATTCCAGACTGCTACAGCTTTGTGTCACTTCAGAAAGCAAATCCTTTTAAAAAACAGATGGTAAAAGAGAAAATGAGAAAGACTTCCCCCAAAAAAAGGATACTTCCATTCCACTATACTAATGCAGGCTCTTCGGATGGGGTTATTGAGTGATAAACAGAAAAGGGCGCGGGCAGGTCGGCTGTTGGACGAGTTACCCTGTTTTTTGCTCTTGGCGTATTGCTGACGTTTTCTTTGGGAGAGAGATCCTACAGGTGGGGGTGCAGAGGTGCTCATAGTTTGGGCAGCCTTGGCCTGTCTAGCAGCATCGATTGCAGCTTGCCAAGACAGGACAGTTTGCTTGGAGCTATTCGGCTGAGAAGTTGGTCCTTCACCAGAAAGAGGGAGTCTGGTGCCTCTTGCATAGTTTGCCTCTGGGGAGAAGGAGAAAAACAAAGATTTTTTTTTTAATGAGGATCCAATGTGTAGGAGAAAAAAAAAAATCAAAGGTTGTCTCCCATCAATAACAGGGAAATTATTCATTCCTATATTTCCATTTTGAATCTCTTGTCCTATTTTTCACAAGCTGGGGTTTAGTCAGCTAGAGAGGCAAGAAAAGTCCACGAGCTCTGGTCTCAGCGTCAATCACACAGGATCACTGCTGCATCACACCCAGTGGGGTTAGTTCTTCACATCATGTCTTCACAAAGGGTCTTTTAGTGCATTTCTTCTGACAAAACTGAGGTCATTCCCGCATTTAATCCACATCTCTGATTTGTAAAACCCATCTATGTCTAATGAGTTAACAGATATATACAACAGCTTTTCTCTAACGTAACTACCACATTCACCAAGAAAAAAAAAAGGCAGTACTAATAATTCAATAGTCTTAATCATTTTCAGAGTGTTACTCCAACATCTTTCCACAGCCACAAATGCATTTTTTTTTTCAGTACGGAAAAGAAATCTTCCATAGGCACCCAGGCAATACCAAAAACCCCATAACAAATATCTAGATTATGCACTGACACTTCCTGCAAATGAAAATTCATGATGCTTGGGACTCATTTCCTCCACAGGCTTCCGAAAACAGAAAACATCTTTAGGGCTTTTTTGCATTTTAAATTGCAGCAGCATCAGCCAAGCCAGCATCCAGAGAGACAGACAAGGCAGTCAGCCTGCACCTCTACACCTAGGATAGACTGACTAGATTATGCCAGGGGCCTCCAGGCCTAAGACGGAATTATCTCCGTGTAGGTTGGCATCCAGTTGTACACAAGGCAGAAACCCAAGGAGGCTCCCTATGTGAAGCCCCCGCCAGCTTTGGGTCAGGCCACCTCCCAGGCAGATCTCCCAGGCACCTGCCGCCTTCCGCTACAGTCTCCTCACTGAAGCAGAAGTCAAAGTAAGAGAGATGGCAGAAAGGTAGAGGGATGGGCGTTTGTAAAGCCAATTATTGCTAAGAGTCAAAGCAAGCATGGGTCTGAAAGCCTGAGAAGGGGCCAAAGCGGGCGAGCAGCGGGCAATCGGAACGGGGATTGTCAAGCTTCTCCCCAGGGGAGCGCTCACCCGGAAAGGCTTACAGCGACCGGGGTTGGGGGGCACTGGCGGTCTCCAAAGGGGAGGGCTGGCCAAGAGCTGCTCCATCCTCCCTCGACCCAGCTCGGCCGGCATGGAAGCTGCACGTGGTGCCCGGGCCAGAGCTGGGGAGGGGAGCCCCACAGCGGCAGCGGCTCCCCGGGCATTGCTAGGTTACCGACGTGTGCACAGCCAGCAACGGGAGCGGGAACGCACGCTCCACCCGAGCCCCTTCCCCCGATACCGAGGCCGGGCCTCCCCCGCGAGGGGAGGGATGTGCTTCACCCACCGGCACGGAGGGCGAAACCGGGCAATCCTAGAATTTTCCGGATGCCACCAGGGACCTTCTTCCTAGTCAACGAGGGGGCGGGGGAGGAGTGGAAGGCGAGAAGAGGCTGGCAAGGGGGCTCCGGCTGAAGACTTGCGGCCCCCCTGCCATCGCTCGGGGGCGTTGAAGGAAAGTTGAGCCCGAGGACACTGTACCCGAATCACCCCGACTCGCTGCCCCTCCGGCTGCACCGCGCTCCACACACTCCACGGCCGCCCCCACCCCACAAATGCAGAATTAACTCTGACATTCAGGGCCTGGAGGGGAGCGCGGAGTGGCTGTCACGCATGTCCCCTCTCTGTGTAGACGACACCGAGCTGGCAGCACCCTCTCCAACCCCTTCAACCCACCCAGCGCCGCGGGGAAGGGGGAGGGGGCTGGAGGACTATGACAGGATCGGATTTGGCAGCGGGTGCCCGGGCTCTGGCTGCTCACCGTTCGCGTGGTCCGCTTGCTGCTGCCGTTGATGCTGCATTTTTTTCATCATCATCATCATCATCATCCACGAACATTTATTGAGCGACTACTGTGTGCAGGGCACTGTGCTGGGCTTTGGGGCGGGGGCGGAATGGGGAAGGGGATCACCAATAGGTAGGAGCCGCGGTCCCTGCCCTTATTCTTGCTTCAGCAGGGGGTGGGGAGGGACGGGGACAAATAACAGAAAATAAGGATAATTGATCTAAAAAAAAAAAAAAACCGCTCGCCGCCCAAGCTCTCTCTTTTTCAAAAATGGAGCAAAATAAACTTTTTAAAAAAATAAAATCCGATGTATATATTATCTTAATAATATATACATGTAATTTTTTGCTGCAAAGGAGAACTGGCTTGTCCCCTCCTCTAGCGGAGAGACGCCGCGGTGATGCCGGCCCGGCCGCCGGGGCCGCTCGGCGCGCCCCCCATGCCCGCCCGTCCGCCCGCCCGCCGCGGTGCCCGGTGCCCGCCGCCGCCGCCCGCGCCGCCGCTGGCTCGGGACCGCGGGCAGCCAGAGCTCACATCCGGGGACGGAGGCGCTCGCCCGCCCGCTCGCTCCGCGCCCGCCGCGCCGCGCCGCACGCCGGCTTCGCCCTGGCGACGCTGCGCGCCCGCCGCCGTCCCCCGCCCCCCGCCCGCCCCGAGCCGCCCACGGCCCGCGCCGCGCCCCGGCGGGTCGGCAGCCCGGCGCGTGGTTCTGCCCGGCACCGCCTGCGCGCTCGGGGTGGCCGCCGCGTGGGACTCGGGGTGCCGCCACCCCGGCCTGGTCCGGCTGACCTGCGGGCTCCAAAGGGTTAAGCGCGCTCCAGCCGCGGGCTGCCCGGTTAACCCCCTCCGCGCCGCACGGTGCGCTCTCCCCTCGGGACCCGGAGGAGGCGGGCGGCGCCAGTGGCTCGCGCGGCGCTGGGGTGCGGATGAACCGCTCCTCCCCGCGCATTTCTGGGCTGGGGGAAAAGCTCGGGTTCCAGCGCCCGCCCCGACTCCGCGCCGGCCTCCCTCTGAGCACACCTGGAGGAGGCCCCGCCCCCTGGGAGCACAGGTGCTAGCGGGCGGTAGCGGCTGCGGTCTCCGAGCGCACCCTCGTCACGGCTCGGTCGGGCTCCCTGGCTGCTCCGGAGCGGGGCAGGCGCCCTCTCCTTTCCTCGGGCCCTTTCTGGAATCGGGGGGATGGGGTAGCCCGGCTCTGTAGAGAGCACTCACTGCCCCAGGTAACTGCCTGCAGCTGGAACCGCGAATCCAGGGCGCCCCCCATCTTCTCCGCTGCCCTGCGCCTGGCCTGGCGTCGCGGAGGGCAGCGGGGATGGGGGGCAATATCTCCCCCCACCCCAACTCGCCCCCATGTGTGTCTGGAGGCAGGTACAGGGAAGTCAAAGCCAAGGTCTTTCAAACCGCTTGTGTTGCTCAAGGAAATAGACGGTGCTGCTGAAACTTGCCTCCAGTCTGGGGAGCTGAAGGGAATAGTTTGTTTTTTGATACCTTCGCTGGCTCGGATTTAGGGTGGGGGAGGTTTGCAAACGGCAGCTCCTGTCTAGAGGGGAAAATACTTTATCTAGTGGATGACTGATATTTTTCATTTAGCTTTGTGCTGGGTGTTAGGAGAAGGGTGTCTGCTTTGTTACTTCACAGGATTCGATTTATTTGCTTTTGTTCCGATCTGCATGTTCCTACGGCGTTTTAGAACGTTTCAGAACAGTGACTTTAAACAAAAATAAAGTAAAAACTCAGCGTGAATTAAGAAAAATAAGTGTTTATGGGAAGGTGCTCCTTACCCAGAGGACACACTAGTCATCCTCAATTGTTGGGGGGCACCTGGGCAGAGAGACTGGGGACCAGATAGAAGACTCTCCAGGGGCCTTCCTGAGGGGGTGTCTGGTCCGTGAGGTGAAAACAACCAGGCTCTTGTCCTTTTTTGTGCTATGTTTTTGGAGACTGGTGAGGCGAGAAATCGCCCTATGGTCTAATAACAATATAAAGCTGGCCTGGGCCACCTCTCCTATGGCTGCTTCTGATCCAAAATCTTAAGGGACAGAAGACGGTTCCCTCCAAAGAAACTGCCCATCCAAGGAGCATGTGTGAAATTCACAAGTACATATGTCACTTTCAGAAGTCTTGGTCTAAAGCCTTGCCTCTTGAGGCCTTTTCTACAAAATCCCGTGAGCAAGTTTGTTTTATGATACCTTCGCTGGCTCGGATTTAGGGTGGGGGAGATTTGCAAAGAGCAGCTCCTGTCTAGAGGGAAAAGTACTGTATGTAGTGGATGACTGAGCCGAACCGTATTTGCTCATGGTTCAGTTCAGTGCAGCCAGCATTCATAAGGCACCAGTTAAGACTAAGGGTCTGGTTTAGATGTCAGGACAAATCTGTGGCACAGTTCCTTCCTCAAGGACAATATAATGACAGAAGAAAAGTATGTATGTTTTTTTTTTTTTTTTTTTTTGAGACAGAGTCTAGCTCACTCTGTTGTCCATGCTAGAATGCAGTGATGCAATCTCGGCTCACTGTAACCTCCGCCTCTTGAGTTCAAGAGAGATTCTCCTGCCTCAGCCTCCTGAGTAGCTGGGACTACAGGCATGCGCCACCACTCTCGGCTAATCTTCGTATTTTTAGTAGAGACGGGGTTTCACCATGTTGGCCAGGCTGGTATTGAACTCCTGACCTCAGGTGGTATGCCTGTCTCGGCCTCCCAAAGTGCTGGGATTACAGCCGTGAGCCACTGCACGCCTGGCTGTGTATACTTCTTTCATGCCATGCAAATATAACAGCTATAACAAGTATGAAAAAGCACTATACAAGCATCAGACAGATTAATTGTAACTGAGGGAACTGAGACGTTTTCACAGAAGAGAGGGCATTTGAACTGATTCTTAGAAACTGACCAGGAGAAAGAGGGATGAATAGGTGGCATACAGGGAATTTTGGGGCAGTGAAGCTATTCTTTATGATACTGCCATGATGGATATAGGACATTATGCATTTGTCAAAAACCCATTGAACTGTACACCACAAAGCATAAACCCTAATGCAAACTATAGACTTTTGTTAATGGTAGTACCACAATATTGGTTCATCAATTATAACACTGGGGTGTACCAGTGTTATAACTGTGTATATCGTGTAGCCCACCAATGCAAGATGTTAATAGGAGAAACTGTTGGGGGAGGGAATATATGGGAATTCTGTCCTTGCTGCAAAATTTTTCTGTAAACCTAAAACTGCTCTTAAAAAAATAAAGTCTATTAAAAACAGGTGACTACTTTTACAGGGCATACATGATGTATGAGGAATGAGCTTTGGGGGTAAGAGCAAAGGCACAGGGGAGATGACCAGGAGCACAGTGTGGTTGAGGCGAAGACCACCTGGGCTAGAGGAGGAGGAGGCTGGAAAGGCCAACCCAGATCTGTGGAGGAAGGCTGGCTGGCTAAGAAGAGGAGACTCAATTTCTTGGCAGTGAGAGCCAGTGAAGGTGTTTTAGCTCAAAAGTGACATGATTAAATTGTGGTTTGGGTCTCCAGGTTTTATGCGTTAGATCTTAACAAATTTATAGTATTGCAGGAGGGTGTTGGGTTTTTTTAATTATTTTTAGAAACAGGGTCTCACTGTGTTGCCCAGATTGGAGTGCAGTGGTGTGATCATAGTTAACTGTTACCTGCAAGCCCTGGCTTCAAGCAGTTCTCCTGCCTCAGCCTCCCAGCGTGCTGGGATTATGAGCATGAGCCACTGCTCAGCCTTGAATTGGCGTTTCTGACATTCCATCCCAGTTTCTGAATGAGTCCCATCTTGGCGATGTCTCCAGCAAGGCTTTTTTTTTTTTGAGGGCCTTGATTCAGCACAGCTCTGGATGCGTTGGCCTACTGGGTAATTTAAATATTTCTATCCCCATGATAATGCAAACTACTGAATAAATAAATAATAAGATTTTTTAAAGGCTTCCTGTGTGCCAGTTTCTAGGGTAGGCACTTTATATGTACTAATTCATTTAATTCTCATAACAAGCCTGTGAGGTACTATAAAACCCTCATTTTGGCCAGGCACAGTGGCTCATACCTATAATCCCAGCACTTTGGGAGGCACGGCAGGCTTGAGTCCATGAGTTTGAGACTAGCCTGGCCAACATGGTGAAACCCGTCTCTACTAAAATTACAAAAATTAGCCAGGGGTGGTGGCATGTGCCTTAAGTCCCAGCTACTTGGGTGACTGAGGCAGGAGAATCGCTTGAACCTGGGAGGCAGAGGTTGCAGTGAGCAGAGATCGTACACTGCACTCCAGCTTGGGCAATAGAGCAAGACTCTTTAAAAAAAAAAAAAAAAAAAAAACAACCTTATTTTACAGACAACAAAACCAAGGCACTGAGGAGTTAAGTAGCTTGCCCAAAACCACACACAATTACTTAGTGGCTGAGCCAACAAGACATGAGGAAAAGTTAAAACAAAAGATTTCAGCTCTAAATCAGCTACATGTGCTACAACCCAATTAATGCTGCTAACACACTATTGTGGGGTCTTAATCTCCATGACCTTATTTATAAAGCACTCCCACTTGAAGGCACTGAGCTGGCATGCCAGACATGGTTACCTGCGTGCACTGCATTTCAAAATACCTTGCTGATGACCCAATCCAGAACCTCACCATCTCACACCCTAGGTCATGCACAAGATGCCCATTCTCCATTTTTCCTCCCACAAATAATCCATCTTGTTCAAAACACACCATGTCCCTTCCCTAACCAAAATATGTTTGCTTCCTCCTTCCTTCCACATTCAACCTAAACTCCTCTGACTAGCGTTCAACCTTATCATCTCGCACCATTCACTTTCAACTGTGGTCTGCAGTCTCCTCATTAGACTGTGAACATGCTGTGCTCATTTCTGACTCTCTGCTTTGGTTCCTGTTTATTCGCTGACCTGGAATCCCTACCTTGCTGACTTGCTGACCTCTCACTAACCCCTCTCCATTGAACAAGCCTCAGTCAAGTCTCTGCCTCCTCCAGAGGCCTTCTCTGATCGCTCCTGCTGCTATGGACACTGGTGTGCCCCCACCCCTACCTCCCCTTCCCTAAAGGCCTGCAGCACCTGGCTTTCCCCTTGATGACATACATTCTTGTGTCTTGTGTGATTGCTTCTTGGCTATAAATCCTGTCTCTCCAACCACAGTGTGGGTCCTTAAGCAAGGATCACCTCCTTAACCCCCTCCCCCCGCTGCTAAGTGTTATACTCACAGTGGGCACTAAATACTCTGATTAATCTGCACAGGATCATAAAAGCCCATATAGATCACCAGAAATTGTCAGCTGAAGTTTACAAAAATCCCATAAAGTTTATGGTAGCACACTTGGCCCTGAGATGGTAAAAATATGAAACAGAGGGACAATTGGGTCTTTGGCACACCAGGAATTCTAATTAAGGAAGATAAACAGATCCCGAAGGGTATATGCAGAACATATCCTTAAACAAACTGTGAAGTTAGGTTTGAATGAGTTCCTCCATCCACAGGTCCTGGTGCTAAGAGGGGATAGCCTTGACCCACTAACCACCAGAACAGGCGGATTAAGTGGGTGGGGACATGTGTTCCAAGTAGAGGAATGGCATGCACAAAGTCAGGCTGAGAAGTCCAGAGTACGTGCAGAAATTAATAAGTAGATGGTTAGGCTGGGACCTAGGGGACTTAGGAGATAGTGGTGGTAAGGAAGGTGGCAAAGGCAGCACAGAGTGGCTGGTGTCAGGACCCTAGTGTCTGGCTCAGCAGTCTAGGTGTTACCCTACACCAGCAGTTCTGATTTTTTTTTTTTTTTTTTTTTTTATCTCAGGACCTCTCTAGACTCCTAACAAAGAGCTTTTCGTTTCTGTTTTTGTTTTTCAGAGACAGGGTCTCACCCAGGCTGGAGTGTAGTGGCACAATCACAGCTCACTGCAACCTTTTTAAAAAATTTTTTGTAGAGATGGGGTCTTACTTTGTCAAATCATTCTCCTGCCTCAGCCTCCCAAAGTGCTGGGATTACGGGGATGAGCCACTGCACCCAGCTTAGAACATTTTTTAAATCATTTATGATTCACTTGAAAATAGTTACCAGCCCATTGCGTGTTCTAACATACTTTTAAAAATGAAAAGTAACTGTTTTCCAGAACAAAATGGTGAGAAGAGTGGTGTTCTCATTGTTTGCAAATCTCTTTACTCTCTGGCTGAAGACAGCTGGATTCTCCTTTGTGCTCCTGCATTCAATCGGTAGTGATAGAATGTTTGGACTGAAGTACATGAAGAGTATTCAGCCTCACACAGGTATATAGTTGGAAAAAGGAGGACTGTTTCAGTCGCCTTTTCAGATAATCGTGGGTATTATTCTTTGCCATGAGGCCAAAACTTGACTTGTAAAAGTTAGTTGACATGTGTAATTTCAAACCATGTCTGTGAAACTTTTTACAATGTTACATTAAATTCTATCAGTCTGTTTCACAGTTTGAATGGATCTTTTACCCATGCATGATTTGGTAACATTATGCATTGGTCATCTGGAAAATCCTGGTTCACTGAGTTACACAGGTTTTCCAAATGTTGACACATTTCATTATACCATATCAAAAAGCCACATTCATTGTTATCACCACCAATCTCATCAGAAAGTCTTTAAGTATTGGGAAACTGTCAAGCTCTCTGTGGTAGACAGAAGTTTTTCAAAACTCTAATTTTCACTTGAAAGCTGAAATTTTGTAATTGGCACAAACACTGTCAAGATTTTCTTTAAGGTAACAGGCTTACTTCATTCATTTTCAAGAAAATAACTGCCAAATACTTAGGTCTGAATAAACATAGTTTTCAGTAAAAATGGTGTTCCACGAAAAAGTAAGCCATCCAGCCTCCTACCTCAAACCATCACACAAGCGAGGCAGTCGTATACAGCAGAAATGCTTTATGCATTTGTCCTAATTTGTTACTCAGAATATTAAAAAGACATCTACCCAAGGATTAAGATTTAATAAAGTTAATTATTTTTACTGCTTCACCAAGGAGATTATTAAGTAAAACTGGCCTTTTTTTTTTTTTTTTTTTTTTTTAACTGTGAGTGCATGACAGAGAAAAAGGCAGCATCCACCAGCACACTTTGGTGTCACTGCCCTGATTCATGCTAAGACACCAGCAGTTTTAAACACTGTTGATTTTGTACCATCAGTGCAATGTCAACACATTAGGGAAGACAAATAAGTCTTAATGTTACCATGAAAATAGTCTTGACCTCAAAGAAAGGGCCTTTTGGTCCCCCAGGTAGGGTTGCCAGATAAAATACAGGATACCCAAATGTTGCATGGGGCATACTTACACTAAAAAAAAAAAAAAAAACTGTTTATTTGAAACTCAACTCAAATTTCCTTGGGCTTTCTCTATTTTTATTTGCCACAATTGGCCACCTTACCTCCGGGGGATCATAGACCACACTTTGAAAACAGCTGCTCAGGCTGCTTTGGGTCATTTTTGAGCAGAGAAATGGTATCAGTTGTACTTCATGAAAATAGCTCTAACCTTAGTGGGCAAGGTAGATCAGAGGGTGAAAAGATTTGTAGAGTACAGAAAGGTCTGATGGGTCCATTCAGAAGATGTCACTTTTTGTCTTAATCAATACAAGATTTGTTGATGAATTTCTTTAGTTATTCTGAAGGGCAGCGCTACTCTGAGATTGGGCAGGGAAAACAGGAAGCTAGCAGAGGGCAGCTCCCTGTCTAGTGAGGTCCCCTACCCCATGGTGCTAACTCGCTACTCTCCCCATCCACTGCCATCCCCCACCACTGTCAGGACTTCTCCATTACAACTGACTTAGGCCTCACCCGGCAAAATTTAAAGTCCTTTCTTCTTTCTTCGGCCTCATTGCATAGAGTCCAGCTGGTCTTTATCCTCCATCAAGTGACTGTTCACTCGAAGAACAGGATTTACATTTCACATCAGACAAAGTAATTCCAATTGCTTTAACTGGTTCATTCCCATCCCCTTTGACCCAATTCTTAAATCTTATCCATCACTCTCTGATGCATCAAGTACTCTCCACTTCCAGAGTTGGGAAATCCTGGCAGAGTCTAGTATATGCAGTCAACACCCCATTATCCATGCTGACTGAAAGGAGGGAATAAGTCTGAAGTTTCCCATCTGTGGAATAAACTGGTTATAAAACATGATCTCTAAGAGTTCTTCACATTCTAGGATGGCATATTGGAGAGCCTAGACTTTGGAGCCACATAGAACTGGGCTCAAATCCTGACTCTGCCAGCTGCTAGCTATGTTGTTTGGGGGATGTCACTTACCCGCTTAGGGCCTCAGTTTTCTCACCTTTAAAACAGAAATAATATCACCCATCTTGTTTATGTATTGCAAACATTTAAAATACTGTTTCAGAGCTTCTGACACATACCATCAAGTTAAATCATATAACTTATGTGAATTTAAATATACTCAGTTACAGAGAGACGGAGGGAGCCACTTAAGTGGTGCTGGCAGGAGTCTGTCCCTCCTTTGACTGGTCTTAGTTTTTACCTTTCTATCCTGACTTTAGAACTTAACTCACCACCTCAATTAAAATATTAGGTTGGTACAATTACTTTTGCATCAACCTAATACAATCCACTGTAATGGCTCTCCTTTTTGTTAAGTGCATTCTGTCGTTCAAATACAGCCCCAAAGCAACTGAACACGGTGGTTTTATTAGTAAGTCTTTGAATTTTGCTTAATTTTAATTTCTGTTATTTAGTATTTAAGATTCAGTAATCAATGCTGACAACCCCAAAGCAGGACAGAGATCACAGTGAAATAGATAGTTAAACACATGCACATAAATGCAGCCCTGTGGCTCATGCTGAATGTAATTATAGGCACACACACACCCCACACAACACTGATTTCAGTCAACACCACTACATAGCCATCTCCAGGTTAAAAGCATAAGCTAGCTACTGGAAATAAAACTGGTGTAGTCACACGCTGCAATGAAAAAATCACACAGATCTGCATCCAATCAACCACAGGAGCAAATTTATGAGGACAGGAAGTTGTTAGGGAGATCCAGAAAGTCAATAAACGTCAGAAATTTTATAGTTCAAACATTAGAGTTACCTTTTTGTTTCTTCAGAGCAGTTGTTTAAATATTTAATTCACAAAACAAAACTGATGTTTAAATGGCACCAGTATCTCTCAGACTTGGCACCTACCGTGTATGTGGACCTGTTTACCTTTCTTACTACTTAAAAAAAGAAAAATCACTAAGTCACAAATCCTTCATACTGACATCAGCTTGTTAAACTTTTAAACCAGTACTTTGGTGGAGCATTAAATAGGAAATCATTAAAAATATTGACCTTTTGTAATCTCAGTTGTCTAATAAGACCCTTTGAAATAAGCACCACCCCTCTACTCCCTTTTAACGCAGTGGAGAGGACTTGGCCACTTTAGTAACGTTTTCTTTCTGTTTGACAAAAATGCAATATGAAAATGCAGTGACCTCTCACAGCTTCATGCTTATGGTTAAAAATGGATGCTAAAAATTGGAATTGGACTGTGGGTTTGAAAATTTGATAAAATAGCCAAACTTTATACTTCCTAGGTTATTGGAACAAACACACAGGGGAAAAAATACTTTTTAAAAGGTTCTAATTCGAGAAACTTGAAGAGGAAGGTTATACGATCCAAAACTACTTATTTGAAGAAGAATCGTTATACAAACTTAGACAACTCACTAAGGATTATCTGTTTCATGTCCTAATAACCAGGTTGGCATGGTATTCCATCCAGAAATATGGAACTTTCCGTTTTTCTGTTTTATCTTTTTTATGTTGCTATTTTTAATGTGTGTTTATAATACACTGAAGAATCTCAGTCAATCACGTATTGAGCAAAATAATCACCATGGCAGGGAGACACACATGGTAGTCTTTATTGTCAACATGTCTATAAAACTGAATAAATATTTGTTAGTGTTCCATTGTGATAAATACAAGGAACACGTGAGACTGAAAGGGAACAGTGTCGAGAGCACCATAAATTTTCAAAACCTGACATGACTTTAATGGCAATTAACAAAGAATGCCAGGGTGTATGGGAGAGGTTTTGCAAACACACTACATCACAGACAGACTAGACCTTTAATGATGTGACAGAGTAGCCAAAAGATAGAAGATTGGACATCTTGTCCCAGGAAGCTAAATATTTAAGTGGTATAAAAAGGTCTTGCAGGATTCTGAACTTTCCACCCATAGCTTGCCTCCCTTTCCTTCATCAGGCCTCTCCTTGGCTTCCTTTCCCAGCTCCTCGGTCCTAACTGGGTTCCTTTCATCACCCATAGACCTTTCTTCTTGGAAATTTCTTCCCTCTAGTCCCTTTACTTACTCCTCCAAATACTTCTTCATGAATCTCCAAAGTGTCCCAATTATTATAGCTCACCAGAGACAGCTAAAGGCAAGGTCATCATCCTAAGGAAGATTTAACAAGAAGAGGCAGAATGTCAAGGTTCTCTTCCTGGGCACACTTAGTTGACATCCTAGAACTCTGCAATGGTACAATTTAGAACTAGAATAATGGCCAGGTGTGGTGGCTCACTCATGCAATCCTAGTATTTGGGGAGACCAAGGTGGGAGGATCACTTGAGGCTAGGAGTTCAAAACCAGCCTGGGCAACATAGTGAGACTCTGTCTCTACAAAATATATATATGTATATATATATATGAAGAGAGAGAGAGAGCAAGGTGCAGAGGCATGGTGGTGCATGCCTCTAGTCCCAGCTACTCAGGAAGCTGAAGCGAGAGGATTACTTGAGCCCAGGAGGTGGAGGCTGCAGTGACTATGACCATGCCACTGCATTCCAGCCTGGGAAACACAGCAAGACTCTGTCTCCAAATCCATAATAAACCACAAGACCCATGGTTTTCAGTGTAGTTGCCCTGACAGCAGCAGCTGCATCATCTGAGAACTTGATAGAAATCCCAATTCTGCAACTCACCTCAGACCTACTAAATCAGAAACTCTAGGGGTGGGGCCCAGCAATCTGTGTCTCAACAAACCCTCCAAGTGATTCTGATTCATTCTAAAGTTTGAAGACATTGCACTGTACAGATGAATTGCTTTTTGTAAGATTTCTTCTGGTTGTAGAATAGATTCTGGCAGCATAAGGAATGTTAATGCCCTTGTGTTTCAATAGTACTTATCATGTGAAAAGCACAATAGCTTATTCTCTTCGTTCTTTTCTTGATTCTCATAAAATCCCTACAAAGTAATGCAACTGGATCTGTTTCACAGAATCTTGTACGACTTATCATGTAAATAATACAATTTATGACAGCTTTGAGGGCTGGAAAATATTCCTCCACAAAGCTAGCCCAATGACCTGATGGAAGACTGTGTGTTATGGTTTCAAGGATACCAGAAAGATCAAATTCTACACTTTTCCACCCAGTTCACTGATGCCAGAAAATCCAACATCATAGCTTAAAGCTTGAGTCCTCCATCTGAATGCAAATATCCCTGGAATATCATAACAAGTCCTTTACTTCTCGGGTTAGAGATGGAAGAAAGAGGATATGAGCACCCTGTTCTCAGGAAGTGGAATGTCTACACCTGCTTTGAGAAGACTACTCCAAAGGGGATATCTAGGGTCACTATAGGCAACTTTGCTTTCTCCATAATTTTGCCAAGGGCCAGGTGTGCACACATAACCAGGTGTACATTGTAGGTGCATGAAAACCTTAAGGATTGACTGTGGAGGCTGAAGGAGGAAGAATGAGTAGACCTTAACAAAGATAGAAGTAAATGGGCAGATTCCTGCCTTTTGGGACACTAGGAAAGATTAAAAGCCTCACCCCCAGGCCCCACCCTCCTAACCCTACCCCCACCACCAAATTAACATGGAAATAGATCAGTAGATCTTCCAATTCTATTTGGTTCTCCTCTTCCTCACCTGTCTATACATGCCTTTTTTAAAAAAGTATTATATTTATATTGTACCTTATAGTTTGCAAAGCACTCTCACATACAATGTTCATTTGCTCACTACAGTCCTAAGAAAAAGATAAAATTCTTAATTTACTAAGGAGGAAACCTGGACTTGGCTACTGCCAATACATGGCAGAACTTAGATTTGAATCCTGGTTTTCCAATTCCAAGCCTGCTTCTTTCATCTATGTGCATTTTCATTTTTAATTTAATTTTATTTTTTTAGAAACAGTGTCTCACTCTGTCACCTAGGCTGTTGTGCAATGATCACGGCTCACTTCAGCCTCAACCTCCTGGGCTCAAGCAATCCTCCTGCCTCAGCCTCCTGAGTAGCTGGGACAACAGGAGCAAGCCACCACACTTAGCTAATTTTTTAATTTTTATTTTTGTAGAGACAGGGTCTCACTGTGTTTCCCAGGCTGGTCTTGAACTCCTGGTCTCAAGCGATCCTCCCACCTTGGCCTCTCAAAGTGCTGGGATTACAGGCATGAGCCACTGCACCTGTCCCCAGTGTGTATTTTCAATCTGGTTTGCACCCAACTGCAGGGATGAACCATGCATTGATGCTCAACTCCCATACTCCCTTAAAGAGAAGGTTATCAGGGATCCAGAGCCCTGGCATACAGTGTGAATCCCAGGCTCCCATCATTCAAGCAGGTTCCCAATTTGCTGCCACTGTTTACCTCCTCCCTGCTTTTAGAGCACAAGAGCTTAATGACTTCACAGATGGGCAACATTGTCAGCCATGGAAAAGACATTCTGCTACACATAATTGTACTTTGAAAATATCACTGTGGAAGTGTGTGGATGAGTCACAGAGTTGGCAGGGGAACTTCACATAGGCCAGGCCCTTCTGGTAATGAGCCCCACAGGGCTCTGAAGGTGGCCCAGGCCATGGTTCTTCACTGACACCAAGCAGAGGATTGCTATGGCCAAGCTGAAAAGACATCCCTTGCTCTGTCACTAAGGCCAGTACACTTGGTTCATGCATAGACATGTAGCCTAAAGTTATCTAAAATTTCTTCCAAGCCTACAATTCTAATTTACACACAACAAAAGCCTTTATTCTGTTATCCGGTTATCTTGTATCATTTATATGACTCCAGCTTCCACCTTGGTGATAATAAATTACAATTCAAACCTCCAGTCCTGCCCTTTAACCTAAGCTCAGTGCCACATCATCTAACTCCTGGCAGATGTTGCCACCATCAAATTTAAGTGGAAATGTATAAAACCAAATTCACTTCTCATTATCCTCTACAAACCAGCTCCCCATAGCAACTTCTAGCACAGCCGTGTTCTCAACTCTCAGGACTCAACATGACGGAGCTGTCTTCTTCACTTTGCACATTTGGTTCGTTGCTATTAATTTCTGTTCTTGAGTACACTCTTCATACTGCTGCCTATCTGATCCTTATTAAATGTTCTTCTGTGAACTGACATTGTCATTCTTGCTTTATAACCATGAGAACAGTAGTTCTCATCCCTGTCTATAGGTTAGGGCTTCTTAAAACTTCCAGTGCCCAAGCCCCATCCCTAGAAAATTCTGATTCAGGGGGCCTGGGGGTGGGGACCAGTGGTCAGTACCACTGAGAACAAATGTCCTGAACTACAGCAGTTTTCAGACTTGAAGGGGTATGAAGTCACCTTTGGATCTTGTTAAAATGTAGATGTGGATTCAGCAGGGCTGAGCTGGGCCTGAGATTCAGCATTTCTTTTTTTGTTTGTTTTTATTTTTTATTTTTGAGACAGGGTCTTGCTCTGTCCCCTAGGCTGGAGTGCAGTGGCGCGATCTCAGCTCACTGCAGCCTTCACCTCCCAGATTCAAGCAATTCTCCTGCCTCAGCCTCCCGAGAAGCTGGGATTACAGGTGCGTGCCACCACATCTGGCTAATTTTTGTATTTTTAGTAGAGGTGGGGTTTCATCATGTTGGCCAGTCTGGCCTTGAACTGCTGACCTCCAGTGATCCACCTGCCTCCGCTTCCCAAAGGGATGGGATTACAGCTGTGAGCCACCATGCCCGGCTGAGATTCTCCATTTCTAACATGCTCCCAGGTGATGTTGATGCTTCTAGTTCCAAGGCCACACTTTGGGTATCAGGGTCCTAGAGCATCAAGTCTAACCTCCCAATCTGCCTGAGTTTAAGGCCCTGGCCTCATTTCCTGCTGCTTCCTTCTTGCACCAAGCCAGCTCCTGACACGTCCAGACACGGACCCTTCCTCACCATCCTGATTTACTTGGAATGCCTGACTCCCTTCTCTCTACCTAGTGAGAACTCTCTGCATCCTCACCCCTCCATCAGGATCCAAAGGGCCCAAGCCTTTATCTACCATTTAGTCTTCCCCAAACACTCCATGGTTTATTAATCCCTTTTTCCTCTAATCTCCCAGCGCTATAGAAAGTACAGTGATCCTCCCATCATATACTAAGCTCTGCAGCTGACAGCAGAAAGAAAACTGGACCGAGAGAGATATGGAAACTGGGCACATCTTGTAACTGCTGGCAAGTCATTTTCCCTTTCTAAAAAAAAAAAGCTCCTCAGAAACTTGGTCCAGCAGAATGATCCTAGGGACATGGGAGGCAAATTGTAATAAACTGCAGACATGTCAGCAACTGAAGCTATTCCTAAGAACATTCAAGTGAAGAGAAACTTAAGAGATCACTTGGTCTCACCATCCCTCTCTCCCCAGATTTTTCTGGTAGAAGCTGAAGTCCTGATAAGAGAAAGAGCTTCCTCAGATACCCAATCGATCAATAGCAGGTTCAGGACCAAAGTCCATATTTCTGAGTTGTTTTGTTTTGTTTTGTTTTAAGACAGAGTCTTACTCTGTCACCCAGGCTGGAGTGCAGTGGCATGAATTCAGCTCACTGCAACCTCTGCCTCCGAGTTCAAGCAATTCTCGTGCCTCAGCCTCCCGAGTAGCTGGGATTACAGGTGCACACCACCATGCCCAGCTAATTTTTTATATTTTTAGTGGAGACAGGGTTTCTCCGTGTTGCCTAGGCTGGTCTTGAACTCCTGAGCTCAGGCAATCTACCCACCTCAGCCTCCCAAAGTGCTAGGATTACAGGCGTGAGCTACCGCACCGGGCCATATTTCTGAGTTTTTTATCCTTCCAGATGTAGCAACTTCCTAAACGTTTAAGGGAGCCACCACTGCATCAAGCAGACAATGTGCTGATGCACAGTGATTAGTTGGGCTGGATAAACCTCAGGAAACATTTAATGGCAAGATGTTATAAGAGGGCAATCTACAAGGTAGGACACCCTGTCAATAGCAGAATCTTCTTGCCTTCCACCAGAGACCAGGCCCTACAATCCCATGTACGACTCCTGATTATCCAGCTGAAGCAGAGTTCACCTTTTTACCCCTGGCATCAAGGTCCTCTGCAATCTGGCCCTAACCTAGCCTTCCAGCATCCCTCCCTACTGGAACTTTCCACTCAGACTCACTGTTTCTCACACATACCTTATGCCTTTGCTAATTCTTAAGCCACCAGATTGCTTCTTGGGCACATGAGTCCATGTGGACACGGTTAAATCTCCTGCATGCCCTTTGATATCTTGACGTTTGGAATTGAGTTGGGCAATTGCTCAGTGTGAACAACGATTCTACACTTTAAGGAACTGGGACATGATCTTTCCAAGATAAAAGGGCTTTTCTTTCTTTTCTGGTTTCCTAATGCCACCTCAGGTGACATTCCACTGTGTGGAGCCCAGACAATTATCACGCTGTGGCCAGAGATGTTTAATTGGACTTTTAAAGATGAGAAAACAGCAGGGAGCTGATTGTCAGCTCTCTGACAAGACTGTGCAGCATAGGTGGCCAGCAGCACAGAGGAGGGCTGGTCTGCCCAGTGTCATGACTGTCTCCACCCCTGGGGCAGCGAGGTTAGGAGAGAAGGGGAAGATGTGCCAGTGGCAGCACAGCCTTCAGCAGACTCAGTACCAGATTGTCCTATATTCCGTTTCAACCCCAAGAACTGTACTTGCTCAGGAGGCAACAAAGACTTCTTTTTTAAAATTACCCTTCTTCTTAAGACGAACTTTTCTAAGCCTTCATAGTAAAAATTTATTTTTATATTTTGATAATGCGTTTTCATCTCCATGCAACCCTTTAAGCCTCTGAAGAAGGTTAGGGAAAATATTAACACTTCCAGTTTATAAAGGAGTAAACTGAATTCATTATGCTGGGATGTGAGTTTGCTGAGGTTATGCAACTAGTAAATGGTTAAGCCAGAACTGCAGATCAGCTGTCAAAGATCACTGATGAAACAGCAGATAAAAGCTGTTTCAAACAGGACAAGTAGAGTATACGACTCCAATTCCTGCTTCTTAATGCCATTCCCTGAAGAAAAAAGATCCCTTTGTTTTGACAAGTGTGTGGAGGGCAGACTATGCCCTAAAGGCTAATTAAAAAACTGAGGTTCCCACATCCACCCTCCATCCTGGGATTGGACTGGCAGAGACTACAAAGAAACACAGACATTTCCAGAGCACACGAGGCTATCTATGTGCTCCACTGCCTCTAGGCACTGAGGAGTTCCTAGGTCCATGAGAAAGCTGAGAAAGCTACTGACTGAGGATAAGAACCCGTGGGTGCTGCTATGAGCAGACGGTATGCAGTGTGGCCATGAACCCAGATCACCTGATTCATTGTCAAGACGAATAGGGCTCTGGCAGGTCAGATCTGCCACTAAATATGTGAAGTGATTCTTTCCTATTATTTTTCTTTTTTCTTTTCTTTTTTTTTTTTTTTTTTGAGACAGGGCCTCATTCTGTTGCCCAGGCTGGAGTGCAGCGGCACAGTCATAGCTCACTACAACCACAAACTCCCAGGCTCAAGTGATCCTCCTACCTCAGCCTCCAAGTAGCTAGGACTCCAGCCACACACTACCACTCCGAGCTTTATTTGTTTTTATTTTTTGTGGGGACGGGGTCTCTTTATGTTGCCCAGGCTGGTCTTGGACTCCTGGCCTCAAGTGATCCTCCTGCCTTGGCCTCCCAAAGTATTGGGATTACAGGTATGAGCCACCACACCTGGCCTCATGTTATTTTCCTCAGAAAGATCTGAGATAGGAGAAAACCTTCAAAATTAATGTATTTTCCTTCTTTTGAACTTTAAGGCTGCCACAGCCCTCACCCTCATTAGTAAAGGCTTGAGGGTGTTTTCGGGAAACTACGGAGAGTAGTTTAAATTTTCAACCCTTTAAAAAGTTGAAAGTTATCCTTTCAACATTGCCTGTGAACAGGTTTTCATTTTTCTTTCAGTAGAATCTACACATCACTAAGAAAATATAGAGGGCATTTCCCCAAGCAATATAGAAGGCAATAAAAAAGGATTCCCTATTTAATAAATGGTGTTGGGAAAACTGGCTAGCCATATGCAGAAAGCTGAAATTGGACCCTTTCCTTACACCTTATACAAAAATTAACTCAAGATGAATTAAAGACTTAAACATAAGACCTAAAACCATAAAAACCACAGAAGAAAACCTAGACAATACCATTCAGGACATAGGCACAGGCAAAGAGTTCATGACTAAACCAAAAGCAACGGCAACAAAAGCCAAAATTGACAAATGGGATCTAATTAAACTAAAGAGCTTCTGCACAGCAAAAGAAACTATCATCAAAGTGAACAGGTAACCTACAGAATGGGAGAAAATTTTTGCAATCTATCCATCTGACAAAGGGCTAATATCCAGAATCTGTAAAGAACTTAAACAAATTTACAAGAAAAAAACAAACAACCCCATCAAAAAGTGGGCAAAGGATATGAACAGACACTTCTCAACAGAAGACATTTATGCAGCCAACAAACATGAAAAAATGCTCATCATCACTGGTCATTAGAGATATGCAAGTCAAAACCACAACGAGATACCATCTCATGCCAGTTAGAATGGCAGTCATTAAAAAGTCAGGAAACAACAGATGCTGGAGAGGATATGGAGAAATACTAATTTTTTACACTTTTGGTGGGAGTGTAAATTAGTTCAACCATTGTGGAAGACAGTGTGGCAATTCCTCAAGGATCTAGAACTAGAAATACCATTTGACCCAGCAATCTCATTACTAGGTATATATCCAAAGGATTATAAATTATTCTACTACAAAGACACATGCACACATATGTTTATTGTGGCACTGTTCACAATAGCAAAGACTTGGAACCAACCCAAATGCCCATCAGTGATAGACTGGCTAAAGAAAATGTGGCACATATATACCATGGAATACTATGCAGCCATAAAAAAGGATGTCCTTTGCAGGGACATGAATGAAGCTAGAAACCATCATTCTCAGCAAGCTAACACAAGAACAGAAAACCAAACACTGCATGTTCTCACTCATAAGTGGGAGTTGAACAATGAGAACACATGGACATGGGGGGAAGGGGATCACACACCCCCCGGCCTGCAGTGGGGTGGGGAAATCAGGGAGGGATAGCATCAAGATAAATATCTAATGTAGATGACAGGTTGATGGGTGCAGCAAACCAACATGTCACGTGTATACCTATAACAAACCTGCACGTTCTGCACATGTACCCTAGAACTTAGAGTATCAAAAAAAAGTATTTTAATCCCAAGAGTAACCACTAAAAATATGCAAAGAGCTCTAGCTAAGAATTAAAATGAAATACTAAACCATATTAATTCCAAAAAAAGGCAAGAAAAGTGGAACCAAGAAACAAGTCATATCAGAAAAATAGAAAACAAACAAAAATGAGAGAACTAAATCCAACCATATCAATAATTATCTTAAATGTAGATTGACTAAATGCTATAATAAAAAGAAATAGATTGTTTAGACTACATAAAAGTTGTGATTCAACTATATGTTATCTGCAAGAGATACATTAAATACAAAGACACATATAGGTTTAAAACTTAAAAACTGTAAAAGAAATATCATGCAAACACTAATCACAAGAAATATGGAATGGCTAGATTAATATCAGTCAAAATAGACTTCAAGATAAGACAGACGACCAAAAATACAGAACGATATTTCGTAATGACAAAAGGGTCATTTCATCAAAAGGCATAGCAATTATAAATGCGTGTTTAATAACAGAGCTTCAAAATGCATAAAACAAAAACTGAAACAGCTAAAGGGAGAAATAAACAAATCCACAATCATAGTTAAAGAGATGTTAACACCCCCTCTCAGTAATTGACAAAACAACGAGATTATTAAAAATCAAAAATGGTGTAGAATATCTCAACAATGCTATCAACCACTTTAACCTAATTGATGTTTATAGAACACTAGGCCAGATGTGGTGGCTCATGCCTATAATCCCAGAGTTTTGAGAGACCAAGGTAGGAGGATCACTTGAGGCCAGCAGTTGGAGACCAGCATGGGCAACACAGCAAGACCCCATTTCTATTTAAAAATTAGCTGGGCATGGTGGCACATGCCTGTAGTCTCATCTATTTGGGAGGCTGAGAACACCACTGCACTCCAGCCTGAGTGACAGAGCAAGACTCTGTCTCTAAAAAACTAGAACAAATAAAAAAAAAAATAGAACACTAAACTCAACAACCACAGAATATACATTGTTTTCTAACCACATTGAAATTAAATTAGAAATCAATAACAAAAAGATATCTATTATAGCCTTCCAAATATTTGAAAATTAAACAACACATTTTCAAATAACCTATGCATCAAAGAAATCGCTTTTCGTCTGACATCTCAGCCAGGCTGCAGTGATTGCCACTGCTCTGTAAGCTTTGCAATGCTATCCAAGGATAACAAGAAGAAAGACCCCAGGAAGTTAGCCAAAAAATATCAAAACCCAGTGAACAAATCCAGGGGCAAAGCCAAAAAGAAGTGGTCCAAAGGCAAAGTTTGGGATAAGCTCAATAACCAAGTCTTGTTTGACAATTCTACTGTAAGGAAGCTTTGTATGACAAACACTGTAAGGAAGTTTCCAGCTATAGGTTTATAACCCCAGCTGTGGTCTCTCAGAGATTGGAGATTTCAGGCTCCCTGGCTAGGGCAGCCCTTCAGGAGCTCCTTGGTAAAGGACTTATCAAACTGGTTTCAAAACACAGAGCTCAAGTCATTTACACCAGAAATACCAAAAGTGGAGATGCCACAGTTGTTGGTGAAGATGCATGAACAGGTCCAACTGACTGTACATTTGGAAAAACAAAACTTTGTTAAATAAAAAAACAAATCACAGGGCAATTAGAAATATTTTTAAACTGAATGAAATAAAAACATGTTATATCAAATTTTATGGGATGTAGCAATGCAGTGCCTAGAGGGAAATTTTTAGTGTCTATCGCTTATATTAGGAAAGAAGAAAGATTTAAAATCAATTATTTAAGTTTCTATTTTAAGAAGCTAAAAAAAGAGCAAATTAAACCCAAAATATGTGAAAGGAGAGAAATCATAAATATAAAGCAGAAATCAAGAAAATAGAAAACAAAGAGCATGCAAAAATAACACATCCAAACGTTGTATTTGAAAATTTTAATAGACTCAGTAAACTCCTGGTTAGGGTGATCAAGAAGAAAGGAAACATAAGCTGTTACTATTACAAATGAAAGAAAGGATAGATCCTACAAATATTAAAAGGCTAATACTGAAATAGTATGAAATGTATTATGGCAAAAAATTAACACCTGAGATTAAAGGAAACAAATTTCTAAAAGAACAAACTTACTAAAACTGATCTAAAATCAAATTGAAATTTTTAATACCCTGTATGTTTTTTAAAAATGAATGTATTATGAGGCATTCCAAGATGGCCAAATAGGAACAGCTCCAGTCTGCAGCTCCCAGCATGATTGACACAGAAGACGGGTGATTTCTACATTTCCAGCTGAGTTACCTGGTTCATCTCATTGGGACTGGTTGGACGGAGGGCAAGCCAAAGCAGGGCGGGGCATCACCTCACCTGGGAAGCACAAGGGGTCAGGGGATTTCCCTTTCCTAGCCAAGGGAAGCTGTGATGACTACCTGGAAAAACAGGACACTCCCACCCTAATACTGTGCTGTTCCCAAGGTCTTAGCAACTGACAGAGAAGGTGATTCTCTCCCTTGCCTGGCTCGGTGGCTCCTGCCCATGGAGCCTTGCTCACTGCTAGCCCAGCAGTCTGAGATCAAACTGTGAGGCGGCAGCCTGGCTGGAGGAGGGGTGTCTGCCATTACTGAGGCTTGAGTAGGTAAACAAAGCAGCCAGAAAGCTTGAACTGGATGGAGCCCACCACAGCTCAACCAGGCCTACTGGCTCTAGACTCCACCTCTGTGGGCAGGGCATAGCTGAACAAAAGGCAGCAGACAACTTCTGCAGACTTAAACATCCCTGTCTGCCAGCTCTGAAGAAAGCAGTAGTTCTCCCAGCACGGTGTTTGAGCTCTGAGAACAGACAGACTGCCTCCTCAAGTGGGTCCCTGACCCTGTGTTGCCTAACTGGGAGACACCTCCCAGTAGGGGCCGACAGACACCTCATATAGGTGACTGTCCCTCTGGGATGAAGCTTTCAGAGGAAGGATCAGGCAGCAATATTTGCTGTTCTGCAATATTTGCTGTTCTGCAGCCTCCACTGGTGATACCGAGGCACACAGAGTCTGAAGTGGAACTCCAGCAAACTCCAACAGACCTGCAGCTGAGGGACCTGACTGTTAGAAGGAAAACTAACAAACAGAAAAGAATAGCATCAACATCAACAAAAACATCATCTACACCAAAACCCCATCTGTAGGTCACCAGCATCAAAGACCAAAAGTAGATAAAATGACAAAGATGGGGAGAAGCCAGAGCAGAAAAGCTGAAAATTCTAAATATCAGAGCGCCTGTTCTCCTCCAAAGGATCGCAGCTCCTCATCAGCAACGGAACAAAGCTGGATGGAGAATAACTTTGACGAGTTGACAGAAGTAGGCTTCAGAAGTTCAGTAATAACAAATTTCTCCAAGCTAAAGAAGGATGTTCAAATCCATCGCAAAGAATCTGAAAACCTTGAAAAACAATTAGACAAATGGCTAACTAGAATAAACAGCATACAGAAGACCTTGAATGACCTGATGAAGCTGAAAATCATGGCATGAGAACTTCATGATGCATGCACAAGATTCAATAGCCAATTCGATCAGGTGGAAGAAAGGGTATCAGTGATTGAAGATCAAATTAATGAAATAAAGTGAAAAGACAAGGTTACAGAAAAAACAGTAAAAAGAAATGAACAAAGCCTCCAAGAAATATGGGACTATGTGAAAAGACCAATCTATGTCTGATTGGTGTACCTAAAAGTGATGGGAAGAATGGAGCCAAGTTGGAAAACACCCTTCAGGATATCATCCAGGAGAACTTCCCCAACATAGCAAGGCAGGTCAACATTCAAATTCAGGAAATACAGAGAACACCACAAAGATACTCCTCGAGAAGAACAACCCCAAGACACATAATTGTCAGATTCACCAAGGTTGAAATGAAGGAAAAAGTGCTAAGGGCAGCCAGAGAGAAAGGTCGAGTTTCCCACAAAGCAAAGCCCATCAGACTAACAGCAGATCTCTCAGCAGAAACCCTACAAGCCAGCAGAGAGTGGGGGCAAATATTCAACATTCTTAAAGAAAAGAATTTTCAACCCAGAATTTCATATCCAGCCAAACTAAGCTTCATAAGTGAAGAAGAAATAAAATCCTTTACAGACAAGCAAATGCTGAGAGATTTTGTCACCACCAGGCCTGCCTTACAAGAGCTCCTGAAGGAAGCACTAAACATGGAAAGAAACAACCAGTACCAGCCACTGCAAAAACAGGCCAAAATGTAAAGACCATCAATGCTATGAAGAAACTGCATCAATTAATGGGCAAAAGAACCAGGAAACATCATAATGACAGGATCAAATTCATACATAATAATATTAACCTTAAATGTAAATGGGCTAAATGCCCCAATTAAAAGACACAGACTGGCAAACTGGATAAAGAGTCAAGACCCATCAGTGTACTGTATTTAGGAGACCCATCTCACATGCAAAGATGCACATAGGCTCAAAATAAAGGGATGGAGGAAGATCTACAAAGTAAATGGAAAGCAAAAAAATTAAAGCAGGGGTTGCAATCCTAGTCTCTGATAAAACAGTCTTTAAACCAACAAAGATGAAAAGAGACAAAGAGGCCATTACATAACAGTAAAAGGATCAATTCAATAAGAAGAGCTAACTATCCTAAATATATATGCACCCAATACAGGAGCACCCAGATTCAGAAAGCAAGTCCTTAGAGACCTGCAAAGAGACTTAGACTCCCAAACAATAATAATGGGAGACTGTAACACCCCACTGTCAATATTAGACAGATCAACAAGACAGAAGGCTAACAAGGATATCCAGGACCTGAACTCAGCTCTGCAACAAGCAGACCTAATAGACATCTACAAAACTCTCCACCCCAAATCAACAGAATATACTTTCTTCTCAGCACCACATCATGCTTAGTCTAAAATTGACCACATAATTGGAAGTAAAGCACTCCTCAGCAAATGTAAAAGAACAGAAATCACGACAAACTGCCTCTCAGACCACAGTGCAATCAAATTAGAACTCAGGATTAAGAAACTCACTCAAAACCACACATCTATAAGGAAACTGAACAACTTGTTCCTGAATGACTGCTGGGTAAATAACGAAATGAAGGCAGAAATAAAGATGTTCTTTGAAACCAATAAGAACAAACAAACGACATACCAGAATCTCTGGGACACATTTAAAGCAGTGTGTAGAGGGAAATTTATAGCACTAAATGCCCACAAGAGAAAGCTGGAAAGATCTAAAATTGACACCCTAACATCACAATTAAAAGAACTAGAGACGCAAGAGCAAAAAAATTCAAAAGCTAGCAGAGGACAAGAAATAACTAAGATCAGAGCAGAACTGAAAGAGATAGAGACACAAAAAACCCTTCAAAACATCAATGAATCTAGGAGCTGTTTTTTTGAAAAGATTAACAAAATTGATACACCACAAGCAAGACTAATAAAGAAGAAAAGAGAGAAGAATCAAGGAGATGCAATAAAAAATGATGAAGGGGATATCACAACCAATCACACAGAAATACAAACTACCATCAGAGAATTCTATAAACACCTATATGCAAATAAACTAGAAAATCTAGAAGAAATGGATAAATTCCTGGACACATACACCCTCCCAAGACTAAAACAGGAAGAAGTTGAATCTCTGAATAGACCAATAACAGGTTCTGAAATTGAGGCAATAATTAATAGCCTACCAACCAAAGAAAGTCCAGGACCAATCGGATTCACAGCCAAATTCTACCAGAGGTACAAAAAGAAACTAGTAGCATTCCTTCTGAAACTATTCCAATCAATAGAAAAAGAGGCAATCCTCCCTAACTCATTTTATGAGGCCAACATCATCCTGATACCAAAGCCTAGCAGAGACACAACAGAAAAAGAGAATTTTAGACCAATGTCCCTGTTGAACATCGATGCTAAAATCCTCAATAAAATACTGGCAAGCCAAATCCGGCAGCACATCAAAAAGCTTATCCACCATGATTAAGTGGGCTTCATCCCTGGGATGCAAGGCTGGTTCAACATACACAAATCAATAAATGCAATTCATCACATAAACATAACCAAAGACAAAATCCACATGATTATCTCAACAGATGCAGAAAAGGCCTTTGACAAAATTCAACAGCCCTTCATGCTAAAAACTCTCAAAAAACTAGGTACTGATGGAACGTATCTCAAAATAATAAGAGCTATTTATGACAAACCCACAGTCAATATCATACTCAATGGGCAAAAACTGGAAGCATTCCCTTTGAAAATCGGCACAAGACAAGGATGCCCTCTCACTCCTATTCAACATAGTGTTGGAAGTTCTGACCAGGGCAATCATGCAAGAGAAAGAAATAAAGGGTATTCGATTAGGAAAAGAGGAAGTCAAATTGTCTCTGTTTGAAGATGACATGATTGTATATTTAGAAAACCCCATGGTCTCAGCCCAAAATCTCCTTAAGCTGACAAGCAACTTCAGCAAAGTCTCAGGATACAAAATCAATGTGCAAAAATCACAAGCATTCCTATACACCATTAACAGACAAACAGAGAGCCAAATCATGAGTGAACTCCCACTTACAATTGCTTCAAAGAGAATAAAATACCTAGGAATCCAACTTACAAGGGATGTGAAGGACCTCTTCAAGGAGAACTACAAACCACTGCTCAAAGAAATAAAAGAGGACACTAACAAATGGAAGAATATTCCATGCTCATGGATAGGAAGAATCAATGTCATGAAAATGGCCATACCGCCCAAAGTAATTTATAGATTCAATGCCATCCCCATCAAACTACCAATGACTTTCTTCACAGAATTGGAAAAAATTACTTTAAAGTTCATATGGAACCAAAAATGAGCCTGCATTGCCAAGACAATCCTCAGCAAAAAGAACAAAGCTAGAGGCATCATGCTACCTGACTTCAAACTATACTACAAGGCTACAGTAGTCAAAACAGCATGGTACTGATAGCAAAACAGATATATAGACCAATGGAACAGAACAGAGGCCTCAGAAATAACACCACACATCTACAACCATCTGATCTTTGACAAACCTGAGAAAAACAAGAAATGGGGAAAGGATTCCCTATTTAATAAATGGTGCTGGGAAAACTGGCTAGCCATATGTAGAAAGCTGAAACTCAATCCCTTCCTTACACCTTATACAAAAACTAATTCAAATGGATTAAAGACTTAAATGTTAGACCTAAAACCATAAAAACCCTAGAAGAAAACCTAGGCAATACCATTCAGGCCATAGGCATGGGCAAGGACTCCATGACTAAAACACCAAAAGCAATGGCAACAAAAGCCAAAATTGACAAATGGGATCTAATTAAACTAAAGAGCTTCTGCACGGCAAAAGAAACTACCATCAGCATGAAAAGGTAACCTACAGAATGGGAGAAAATTTTTGCAATCTACCCATCTGACAAGGGGCTAATATCCAGAACCCACAAAGAACTCAAACAAATTTACAAGAAAAAAAACAAACAATGCCATCAAAAAGTGGGCAAAGGATATGAACAGACAATTCTCAAAAGAAGACATCTATGCAGCCAATAGACACATGACTAAATGCTCATCATCACTGGTCATCAGAGAAATACAAATCAAAACCACAATGAGATACCATCTCACACCAGTTAGAATGGTGATCATTAAGAAGTCAGGAAACAACAGGTGCTGGGAGGGTGTGGAGAAATAGGAACACTTTTACACTGTTGGTGGGAGTGTAAATTATTTCAACCATTGTGGAAGATAGTGTGGCGATTCCTCAAGGATCTAGAACTAGAATTACCATTTGACCCAGTAATCCCATTACTGGGTATATACCCAAAGGATCATAAATCACTGCAACTATAAAGACACATGCACACATATGTTTATTGTGGCACTATTCACAATCGCAAAGACTTGGAACCAACCCAAATGTCCATCAATGATAGACTGGATTAAGAAAATGTAGCACATATACACCATGGAATACTATGCAGCCATAAAAAGATGAGTTCATGTCCTTTGCAGGGACATGGATGAAGCTGGAAACCGTCATTCTCAGCAAATGATCACAAAGACAGAAAACCAAACGTTGCATGTTCTCACTCACAGGTGGAAATTGAACAATTAGATCACTTGGACACAGGGCAGGGAACATCACACATCGGAGTCTGTCGGAGGGTGGGGGCCTGGGGGAGGGATAGCATTAGGAGAAATACCTAATGTAGATGATGAGTTGATGGGTGCAGCAAACCAACATGGCACATGTATACCTATGTATCAAACCTGCATGCTGTGCACATGTACCCTAGAACTTAAAGTATAATAATAATTTTTAAAAATGTATTATAAAAACCTCCACACAGAAAAGAAAACCCAAGACCAGGTTGTTCTTCATTGGTGAATTCTATCAAACGTCCAAGAAGGAATTGATGCCAGTTTTAGACAAACCCCTTCAAAAAAACAGGAGGAAATATTTCCCAACTAATTATAAGGTCAACAAAATGCTTATACTAAGAACTGACAAAAGCATGACAAGAAAAGAAAATTGTATACCCGTATTCCTCATGAATATAGCCACAAAACTTCTTACTCTGTTTTTTTAAGAGTGAGGGTCTCACGCTGTCACCCAGGTTGGAGTGCAGTGGTCCAAACATAGTTCACTGCAGCCTTAATCTCTTGGGCCCAAGGGATCCTCCTACTTCAGTCTCCCAAGTAGCTGGGACAACAGGCACATGCCACCATGCCCAGTTAATTTTTTTTTTTTTAAGACGGAATCTCGCTCTGTCGCCCAGGCTGGAGTGCAGTGGCACAATCTCGGCTCTCTGCAAGCTCCGCCTCCCGGGTTCATGCCATTCTCCTGCCTCAGCCTCCCAAGTAGCTGGGACTACAGGTGCCCATCACCACGTCAAGCTAATTTTTGTATTTTTAGTAGAGACAGAGTTTCACCATGTTAGCCAGGATCGTCTCAATCTCCTGACCTCATGATCCGCCCACCTCGGCCTCCCAAAGTGCTGGGATTACAGGCATGAGCCACCACACCCGGCCCCAGCTAATTTTTTGTGGAGATAGGATCTTGCTGTGTTGCCCAGCCTGGCCTTGAACTCCTGGGCTCAAGTGATCCTCTCACTTCAGCCTCACAAAGCTGTGGGATTATAGGTGTGAGCCAAGCCCCTGCATCTGGCCACAAAAAAAAAAAAAAAAAAAAAAAAAAAAAAAAAAAAAAAAAAAAAAAATTCTTAGTACAAAATCAGAAAATTGAATACAGCAATATATAAATGGATAATATATCATGACCAAGAATGTATACCCCAGAATGCAAAATGAGTGTAACTCAAAAAGTCAATGTAATTCAGTATTTTTTAACAGACTAAATGAGAAAAACATGATGCAGGAAAAGAATTTGACAAAATTCAATACACATTCATAATCACAACTCTCAGAAAACCAGCAATGCAAGAGAAGTCATTATGGAAATGCAGATTAAAAGCATAAAGACACACCACACCCACTAGAATGGTTAAATTTAAGACTGTCAACATCAAATGTTGGCAAAGATGTAGATTACCAGAACTTCCATAAAATACGGCAGGAATGTAAAATGGTAATAATCACTTTGGAAAAGCTTTGGCAGTTTCTTATGAAGATATCCATGTACCTACTCTTTAACCCAGCAATTCTACTTCTACATATTTACTCAAGAGAAATGAAAATGTATTTCCACAAAAAGCCCTGTAGATGAATATTCATAGTGGCTTTATTCATAATAGCCTGAAACAAGAAACAACCCAAATGTCCATCAATAGGAGAATGAATAAACAAATTTTGACCGGGTACAGTGGCTCACACCTGTAATCCTAGCACTTTGGGAGGCCAAGGTGGGTGGACTGCTTGAACTCAGGAGTTGGAAACCAGCCCGGGCAACATGGTGAAACCCTGTCTCTACCAAAAATAAAAAATAAATAAAATTAGCCAGGCATGGTGGTGCACACCCACCCATAGTCCCAGCTAGTCAACAGGCTGAGACAGGAGGATCACTTGAGCCCGGGAGGTTGAGGCTGCAATGAGCCATGATTGTGGCACTGTACTCCAGCCTGGGTAACAGAGTAAGACCCTGTCTCAAAAAAAAAAAAACAAAAAAAAACAAAAAAAACACTGGGGTATACTCACACAATGGAATACATATTACTCATCAATGAAAATTCTCACTTTCAGTATACAGACTTCCCCTTCATTTCTCAGTTTTTACCTTCATGCCTCATCGTTTCCATTCTTGAACTACAGTCCTCTGATTGGGGGATGGTTTCCACTTCTTCAGAGACTACACCCTTCGACTCTTTCATGGGTGGCAGGGGAAGCAGTTAAAAAGGAGCAAAACTGATGCACACAACAACATAGATGAGCCTCACAGACACCATGTTGAGTCATAAGGCACAAAACAGTACATTTATATGATTTCATTTATATGAATATGTTGACAAACAACTAAGTTATGGTGAAAAAACACATAATAGAGGATGCCTCTGGAGGGGATAAGAAGGAATGTGAGGAAACTTTCTGGGGTGATGGAAATGTTCTATATCTTGCTAGGAGTGTGAATTACCTGGGTATAACTCATTTCCCAAAACTCACTGGATTTTATGCTTCGTATTTATACATCTTTATATGTATACATTTTATCTTTAGAAAAGGAAAGAAGAACAAGAGCAGGAGAAGGAGGAAGAAGAGGAAAAAAGAAAGGAAGCTGTGGTGAGAGTACAGGACTGAGATTGAGACTTGTTTGAAAGTCTGTATAAAGACCAATGGCACCTCCCAGCTTCCCATCCCCATCCCACCCAGCACAATTAACGGCTCCCACTGCTACCCATGGAAGAGTCAAAAGGTGTAGTCTCTGAAGAAATGGCAACAACACTACAATTAGGGGACTTAGTTCAAGAATGGAACTGATGAGGTGTGAAAGTAAAAACTGAGAAATTAAGGGAAAGTCTGTGTGCTGAAAGTGAGACTCCCTAAGTAGTTTCAGAGTAACAGCAACCAGACATATTTGTACCCCTAAGGCTGGAGTCTGAAGCATTACTTTTTGAAGAATTTGAGTTACCCAAGTAAAGACCCATAGATCCTGATATTTCAGGTTCTCCAGTGAAAAGGGTCATCCTGTTTTTCTACTGAGAAGCCCATCGTTAACAAGCCACACACAACAACTGAGTTTCCCATTAGTTTCGCAGTGCTTCATCCTTAAGTATAAACAGATATTTGAAGAAAACACTCTAGAGGAACAAGAGAAAAGAAATGAAACAGACACCCTGATGGAAAAAGAAATCTCATTAAGAATCAGAGAAAGATAATGAGATATTGCACTAATGAAACATGAGTGGGAGGATATAGTAAAAATAAAAAGGAGTCATCATAGAATGGTCACTCATCAAAATAAAAAATAGTATAGGTGAAATTAAAATTTTGGTTGAAAAAATTTTGGTATGAGAATTGAACGTGAGAAATTTCCCAGAAACTAGAATAAAAAAACCAGGAGATGAACAATAAGAGAGGAAAGATAAGAAACTCAGTCAGTAGATCCAACATCTGAGAAATAGGACTCTAAAAAGAGATGACAGGAAACAGTAAGAAGAGAATTACTGAAGAAATAATACAGGAAAACTCCCAGGTGTGGAACACAGTGAGTCTCCAGATTGGAATGCCCACTCTAATTGCAAGGTCAATGTGCAGTGCAGTCATGCAGGGTGTGCCTGACACAAAGGTCCCAGCCAACAGAGGGGAAGTGGGGGCTGAAATGCTCCCAGGCTCTGCTTACCATGCCCTGTGCCTTGCGACACTAGCCAAGAGAAAGCGGAATGTATTTCTAATTGGTCTACCCAGAGGGAACACCCTTCTCTAATTGATCACCCCAAGAAAATTCCTTTTGTAACTTGGCCCCAGAAGAGAATGACTTTTTCTAATTCACATAAAGATGTCTTTTATGTGACCTATTAATTTCCAGAACAATGAATGAAAAAAAAAAGTTTATAGCAGCACAATTTGCCATTGGAAAAATGTGGAACCAACCCAAATGCCCATCAGTCAATGAGTGGGTAAAGAAATTGGGGTATATGTGTATGTATGTGTGTGTGTGTGTATATATATATATGATGGAATACTACTCAGACATAAAAAGGAATGAATTAATGGCATTCGCAGCAACCTGGATGAGACTGGAGACTATTAGAAGTAACTCAGGAATGGAAAACCAAACATCATATGTTCTCACTCATTAGTGAGAGCTAAGCTTATGAGGACACAAAGGCATAAGAATGACACAATGGACTCTGCGGACTCAACAGGAAAGGGTGGGAAGGTGGAGAGAGATAAAAGACTACAAATTGGGTGCAGTGTATAATGCTTGGGTGATGGGTGCACCAAAATCTCACAAATCACCACTAAAGAGCATACTCATGTAACCAAACACCACTTGTTCCCCAATAACCTATGGAAATAAACACTTTTTTAAAATAGTGATAATAAAATTTCAAAAGAAAAAAAGATTCAGATCCAAGCCATGAACACCAAGGGTAAGGAGAAAATACTAAAGACTTCCAGGGGAAAAGAATCAGTTTACATAGAAAGGATCAAGAATCAAATGACATTTGACTTGTCATCAGCATATTGGAAGGCAGAATGCAAAGGAGCAGCACCTTCAAAATTCAGAGAGAATGCTTGCAACCTAGAATTCTGCACACAGACAAAAGTAAGAGGGTAAAAAAAAGATGTCTTAGGGTATGCCCAGTCTCTAAAGCTTACTTCCCATGCATCCTTTCTCAAGAAAGACATTAATGGAGGCATGTTTCACCAAAACATGAGTAAGCCAAAAAAGAAGACATAAGATCCAGGAATCAAGGATTTAACCCAAGAAGAGATGAAGGAGATTCTCATAATGGTAGTGAGGAGAACTCCTAGGACAATGGCTATGCAGCCGACCTAGAAAGCAGCTATTCTAGATCAGAGGAGAACAGCAGAATCCAGCAGGAACATCTGCAGGGAAAGAAATAAGTGTTACTGACAGATTATCTGGCAGGTTTGACCATGTGGAAAACTACAGAGCTATTTGGTGGATATGAAGAAAACACAGCCAGAGATTTTAAGACAACAAAGTGAATGGCAAACTAAGACACATGTCTCCAGGAAAAACAGAAAGTTATACAAGAAAGGTAATGCATCCGTAGTACACTACTTGGCTCAGGAGTAGACCATATTTCTTTGGTCATAATGAAAACATCAATTGTTGCAGTTTAAATAAATGGCCCCAAGTTCTTTAACACCCCTCTCATCAAATGGCAAGATCTATGTCCCCTTTCCTTGAATCTGAGCAAGTCTTTGGTAAATAGTGGAGTATGGGAGAGGAGATGCTATGTGACTTCTGAGGCAATATCTGCAGAGGCGATTCTGCTTCTGCCTTGCTCACTGGAACACTCACATGTTATGAGGCCTCCATGTTATAAGAAAGCCCAATCTAGCCCACAGGGAGTGACCACATGGAAAAGCCCTGAGATTACATGAAGAGAGATGGAGAGATGGCCTGGTCAGCTCCATCCACTGCCTGACTGCAAGTACATGACACCACCACACAGTCAAGCCTTTCTCAGTGCCTGCCCATAGGGAATGTGAGAAAGAATAAAAAGATGGTAGGTGTTTTAAGATACAAGTTTTGTAATGATTTGTTCAGCAGCAATAAATAACTGGAACATTGATAAGAGAGTTAACCAAATATAACTATATAACTACATATAAATGTAAATACATGTATTTGTATTTACCCATCACCCAAGCATTATAAATACATGTATAAATATATGTAAATATATATATAATAACTATATAACTATGTTGGGACTATATAACTATATTGGGATATAATTATATTGGGACTGTAAGAAGAGGAGAGGGGAGTAAAAGGTAGTTAAAATTTTTTATTTGCCAGTCTTTAAAGTCAGTAGATAATGTGTAAAATCAGTGAACCAGGACATAATTATATATACATACATATAAGACAGTACAAAGAAGAGGGGGAACAGGTAAGAGTTAAGAGTGGTTACTTGGCTAGGTGCAGTGGCTCACACCTGTAATCTCAGCACTTTGGGAGGCCGAGGCTGGAGAATCACTTGTGCTGTTGAGTTCAAGACCAACCTCAGCAACATAGTGAGACCCCCATCTCTAAAAAAAAAAAGAAGTAGTTACTGTTCTGGGGAACAGGCTAGAATGTGTGGTTGGCAGGGACTACTGTTTTTATAAGCCTCTGACCATTACTTAACTTTTTAATTGATGTTCATTTGATTTTGTTAAAAATAAAGATTTTTTTTTAAGAATGACAGAACGCATACGGAAAACTTTTTTTCCCAACCTTCGACAGAGAAAAACATGGCTTACAAAGCTTTTCATAAACACCACACATTTCTTGTGCCTACCTGGTATAAATTACTGTGATGTCCTATCACCATGAGATAAGAGACATTCATATACATGGTCCTAGACCTTGAGACACTTATAATCTTGTTGGGGAAAAAGAATACAGAAATTCAAAAGAAAAATGGCAAACATTACCCTGCTTTACTCAGGTAAGTGGTATGGATAGCCAGTGCAATAGGCATTGAAAAACTGACAGTGAGCTCTAAAGACAAGAGAGACTAGAGAAGGCATTGCAGAGGAGGACAGAGGCCCTTATTGTGGGACTAAAGATAGGACTTAGTGTCCACATCTTACTTATTAACATAGTCATATTCTTTGGAACCTCAGATATCTCAGCTCCACTCTGTGACTCTGCCCACTCTCCAATATTCTCATATATCCTTTCCTGTGTTATAGTGGGCCAGTCAGTCCCACAGCCCCATCACTGGCAATATTAATGATACGTTCCTGGAAGACCAGCCACAATAACAACAAAGATCATTTACATGTATACAGCCCTTTACCGATCACATTTCATCCTCATAACTGTGTTGTAGGCAATAAATCATTTACTCGTTGTACAAATAAGGAATCGAGAGTCTAAGATAAGTTAAGTAAATCCTCTAAGAGCCCATGGCAGGTAAATGGCAAATTGGGATAAAAATACGTACCTTGTGCCTCCAGGGTTGGTAGAAAAACTCAATCCATCCAAAACATAAATTGGTATAATTCTATGGTGCTCTCAGACCCTGTGGTCAAGCCAGAGTCATAGGGTTAGAGATGGAAAGAAAGGGGGAAAAGTAACTCCTAAATTTTCCCTTCATCAATGGTGTGTGAACTGAAGTACAGGAGTTAGGATATAACTAGCACACTTTGGAAGAACCACAGTGTCCACTATCATTGGCTCCGATGAAAAGCAAACAGGGTTCTTGATGGAAGCAGCAATGGTTAGAAAATAGACTAACAGGCCAGGCACAGTGACACACGCCTATAATCCCAGCACTTTGGGAGGCCAAGGCGGGAGGACTGCTTGAGGCCAGGAGTTTGAAACCAGCCTGGCAACCTAGTGAAACCCCATCTCCACAAAAAATACAAAAATTAGCTGGGTGTGGTAGCTCACAACTGTAGTCCTGGCTACTTAGGAGGCTGAGGTGGGAGGATAGCTCCAACCCAGAAAGGTGAGCCATGATTATGCCACTGCACTCCAGTCTGGGTGGCAGAGTAAGACCCTGTCTCAAAAACCAATCAATCGATCAATACACTGATGGGGGTGGGGGGGGAAGAAAACTGCAGAAAGTAGAAGCCAAGTAGTATGCTCAACTCTAATAACATAAGGGATAGAATATCCAGGAATGAGCAAGAGGTTCCTCACAGATCCTGGAGGAAAAACAGAACTCAAGTTCACTCCCAGCTGGAGACAGGGAATTAAATAAGTTCTTTAACTTAACAGGCCTCAAGGGAGAGAAGAAATAAAAAGCCAGAAACATCAACACTACTTCTAGGAGAGAAAAGGCAAGCAGAATTGACTCAGCAATAACTTTGAAGCCTGGGGATTAGCTTTCAAGAGGATAGGATCACCAGAAATGATTCTAATATTACCCTCAACAGCCCAAAACAGATGCAAAATCCAAACAAACAAAAGCTGAAAAAGCTTAACCAAATTCCCAAAGCAATTGCGGTATTATATTTACCAAGATTCAAACCACATCAGTAATAGCATCAAAGAGTCATATGGCTATTCAGAGTTTACCCAGCATTTTCTCATGCATTAATTGCATTGCATTTAATTGCATGTAGTCTTCCTCCTGTTTGATGAGGAAACTGAAGCCCTCCAGAAGTAGAACACCTCATGCAAGGCCATACGGCTATTGGGTGATAGAACTAGAAATAAAATTCAGGTCTTTGGAATCTCGATCGACTTTCGTCTGAAAAAAGTTTTTTTCTAAAAATATTTTACTTGTTTTAAACTCAGAATTCAGCTTTTTAAAGCATTGGAACAGCTCCTATTTTAATTTGATGACTGTGAAAACTCATTTCTACATACATGGGCCATACAAAACAATTGGAAGAATGAATTGGAACACATAAAGAGGAAAACTAGGTGGACATAGGATTCTCCTGCATTTGAGGAAATGTAAATTTGAGAAGCCAGATGAGTTCCTAAAGGAGCAAGAAAGTGAGCACAGTCCTGTATTTCCTCTTGAAGTCAGAGGCACTGCCATGACTTTGGCTCTCACAACTGATATTCGCCATGAAACCCTGCAACTCAGAGGCTCCCTGGTGGCAGAGCCAGCACTGGGCAAAAAACTTCCTTTTACCATCACCGTAGAAATTTCTCTCCACTCCACCCATCACTGTCTTCTGGCCCCCTTCCTCAGTATACTTTTCTGTCCAAAAAGATTCCAGTGTTAGTGATTTGCAACCTAGCATATATGTAAGGCTTTATGTTATCTTGCTGCCAGGAGTTTGCATTTTAAGGTTTTTCTTTAATGGAAGAAAAGGAATTTTCAGCATTAGCCAGTCACTCTAAGGAAAGTTTCATTCCCCCAAAAGAAACATATCCCAGCTAAAAACACTTCTCAATGCCCCTAAAATCAAAGGTATCTCCAGTTTTCTTCGGAAGAAGAGAGAAAAAGTAACACAACTTCATAACATAAGGGAAAAAGAGGTATCTATACAGGCTTCCCCGCCCACCTGCTGTCATTAAAAATAATGAACCAGACAATGATATACAAGAAAAGAAATAAGTTTAGAAATAATACACAACAAAATCTCAGAAATGATTCTGTGTTCTGATCATTCCCACTGTTCCCCCGTCATCCTGCTAAATGCAAGCATCAAAAATAGGCAAATATAGGCCAAGGTGGGTGGATCACTTGAGGTCAGCAGTTTGAGGCCAGGTGAAACCCCATCTCTACTAAAAATACAAAACTTAGCCAGGCATGATGGCACACGCTTATAATCCCAGCTACTTGGAAGGCAGAGGCATGAGGCATGAAAATTACTTGAACCCGGGAGGAGGGGGTTGCAGTGAGCCGAGATCACACGGCTGCACTCCACCCTGGGCAACAGAGTGAGACTCCATCTCAAAAAAAAAAAAAAAAAAAAAGCAATTTTATTCTCCATTACTGATTCTCTGGCCTCCTTATAACGTTATATCTGCTCACAGGCATAAAGGTATACATGGCTCTAGCTCTTCAGTCTGGAACTTCACATTTTTCTTTCCATATGTAACATGATAAGGCTCTTCCTCTCATGTATATATTGAATCTCCACTACCAGCTCAGCACTGTATCAGATGTCAAATACTATAAGAGCTTTGAGTCTTGTAAGACATACACTTTCATGAAACAAACCACAAACAATACAAAAGACTGGGCTGAACTCTCCTCCTTCTAATTTCAAATGTCTCTTTCCTCCACTCTATTGCAGCAACCTACCAACCCTCATGATGACACCATGGACCTTATCTCACACACACAGAGAGAGACACAGACACCACTTCTGTTTTTTTTGTTTTTGTTTTCCAGTTTCAAACTCCAACTCTAGCCCCCTATTTGTTTGCTCTGTGACTCAAGAATCCCAGCTATAGCAATTCTTCAATATCACTTTGGAACTACAATGCACTTCCTCACATCTATCAACCTCTCTGTCTCCTTACCCCCTTATTCTCTTTGGAGTCCATGTTCCACTTTTACAACTACCTCTTTGCAAAGCCTCGCAATTCTTGCCCCTCCTTCCTTCCATTCTTGTATTCCCCTGATAAAACGTCAACCCTGTTTAGATATCAGGTCTTCCTTCATCAGGTCTTCCCGAGTAACTGAAGGTTACTAAAGAAACTCCACAAACATGCAGACTGGTTTCAATTTAAATTCGCGATCTCAGTCCTTAAATGGGCTCTCAATACTGTGGAACTCCTATTACATTTCTGCATTAATAATGACCTTACACTCTGTAAGAGGAATATTTCCTACCATCTCCTGCCCTCACACCATCTCCTGTCCCTCTTCCTCACTCTCACCCTTCCTGCCTTCTAAGTTGAGAAACCAAAGGCCATCTGATGAGCGTTGTTTCATCACTCCACGACCAAATCCACTAGCTTCTCCACAGCTGAACCCATATTTTCCTAATTTTTACAGTTAGAGAGGAGGAAGTATCTATTCTACTTGACCCATCACATAAGTTTCATTGGTTACCCCCCATTCTCCATCATTGGTCTTTCCTTTGTTAGTGGATTATTCCAGCAGCATTTGAAAAAAAACTGTAGTACTGACATTCTAAAACCAAACAAATAAACAAACAAACACCATCAAGCAAAAAAAGAAAAATAATCCTTGAAACCACATCCCAATTTAATACTATTCTATTTTTTTGCCCCCTTTCACAGACTAACCTACAAAAACTGGTCTACAAATACTGTTTTCACTTTCTCTCATTTACCCATCATCTCACTCCAAGGTAATTATTTTCCCAAGCCTGCTCAAAGGTTTGCACAGAGGTAAGCCCCGTGATACTTTCCTGTCCTCATCTTAGTCAACATCCAAGCAGCAATTGATGCAGGTGATCAAAATGCTCTTCTTTCTTGACTTCAAGATAACATTCTCAGCTGGTTTACCATCTCTCTTTTTGCCTGTTGCATTTAAACCTCATTTATTTTCCTCCTCTTCTACCTGGTCTCTGAATCTTGGTTTGTCTCAAGACTCAGTCCTGGATCTTTTTTCTTCCTCAGTTATACTTCCTAGGTGCTCTCAATCTATCTGTAGCTGAAAACTGCTAGATGATTCTCAACATCTATTCTGTCTTCTCCTACGATAAGAGAGCTTCCCATTTGCAGCTGGTTGCCTCATTATCTGGAAAAACAGTGTGCATCTCCCAGCCTTCTTTTCAGTTAGATGTGGCCAGGTGATTAAGCTCTGACAGCAAGAAATAAATGGAAGTAGTGTCCAAAACTTCTGGGAATTGCCTTTAAATGAAGGTGGGGATGTGGTCTTCTTTTCTTTTCTCCATTCTGCTGCATGGAAAAGCAGATACATTGAAGATATGTTGGAGGAGCCAGAGCTGGAGTTGGGGTGGCCCTCCGGAACCATGAAGTGGAACTGCATAATGAGGACGGTTATGTGCCCAGACAACAAGGTGGAAGAAGCCTGATTTCCTGATGATTGAGAAGCTGCCATATTAGCACCAGACTACCTACCCAGACTCTTACAGTAGAGAGGGAAAAAATTATATCTTGTTTAAACCACTGCTATTTTTGGTTTTCTGAAATATGCAATCAAATATAATCCAAAATAATATACTACCCTATTGCTTTAAATATCATTAATCTACTAGCAACTTACAAATTTATATCTATAGTCCAGACCTCCCTTCTGACTCTAACGATGTATGTCAACTGCTTACTTGATATTTCCACTTGGAGAAGGAAGCATAAGAGCTAGTGGAAATCTTTGAGCTCTGGATGCAGAATATTCTATATCTGAGAATACTGTTCAAACTCATTTATCAAGTGGCATGAAAGGATGCAAGTTTTAAGTGGGTCCAGAGTAGGAAAGGGCTCTATACCAAGTCCAAGCAATGATGTATTCAACTCTGTAACTTGTATTATCTGACCTAGCAGAATGTATGATTCTCAAGGTATATTTGTTGGGTGGGAAATGCTATGGGGAGTTTATGTTAAACTCCTGCAAGAGAATGAAAACATAAACCCCAAGGGTTCCAGAAAAAGACCATGACATCTGCATCAGATAATTATATTTCATTTAAAAAAAAAAATCTTCTAGTGTGCCACTGGGTTGTGAGAGAGACGGAATGTCTGATCATAAGGCATCAAGTGACCATGTGGCCAAAGTTGTGCATCATGAACTGGGTTCTCTCAGACACAGTAAGTCATCAAATAGGATGGGCCCAACAGATCCATCATGAGACTTAAGTAGTACATCTAGGACAGAATATGAGTAGGGACAGAGGGCACAAAGAAGCTGCATGAAGCAGATCTCCACGTCCTCCATGGTGTCACAGACACTTCTCCCTCAATTCTCATATAGAGCCAGTTGGGTAGACCTCTGTGAACAGCTGACAGAAGAGGAAAAAAGGCAGAACGTGGCTCATGGATAGAGTGACTTGATGTGCAGGTACAAGCCAATAATGCACCGCTGCTGCACTCTGGGGTGACACTGAACAACAGCAGCTATGTGTTTTGCACTTGGTCCTCTACTTTATGTGGAAAAAGTGGCCTGAAGTAAGACTATGCATAGACTCATAGGCACAAGTGAATGGCTTGACTGGTTGACCAGGGGCATGGAAGGAAAAAGTTTGGATGATCAAGGACAAGGAGGTTTGGGGAAGAGGCCTATGGATGGATCTACGGGAAGAAACACAAGATGTGGGCTGGGCACAATGGCTCATGCCTGTAATCCCAGCACTTTGGGAGGCCGAGGCAGGTGGATCACCTGAGGTCAGGAGTTCAAGACCAGCCTGGGCAACACGGTGAAACCCCATCTCTACTAAAAATACAAAAACTAGCCGGACGTGGTAGCTGGCACCTGCAATCCCAGCTACTCAGGAGGCTGAGGCAGGAAAATTGCTTGAACCTGGGGGGTGAAGATTGCAGTGAACTGAGATCATACCACTGCACTCCAGTCTGGGCAACAGAGCGAGACTCCATCAAAAAAAAAAAAAAAAAAAAAAAAAAAGATGTGAAGATTTTTCTATCACATATTAATGTTCACCAGATAGCATCCACCACAGAAAAGGTATTTAAAAACCAAGTAACCAAGTAGACACCATAATGTGGCCAGTTGACATCAGCCAGCCTCTGCCACTGGCTACCCTAGTGCTAGCACAATAGGCTCATGAATGGAGTAGCCATGGTTCAGGGCTGGAGGATACGCATGGGTCCAACGGCATGGGCTCTCATTCACTGAGGCTGATCTTTCTACTGCCACTGGCAAAGAGCTAACCTGCTAGCAACAGAGACCAAATCCAAGGGCCCAACACAGCATCATTCTTGAGGAGACCAAGCAGTAAGTTCATTACATTGAACTCCTTCCGCCTGAAAGGAGCAGCAATTCACCTGTTGGGATTTGACAGTTTACCTTTGTCTCTCATGCCTACAAGGCCTTTGCCAGCACCATTATCCAAGATGTTATCCACGGAGCGTTCAGTCCACCAGCACTGGATCATGCACAACACCGTATCACAGAAAGGGACCCATTTACAGCAAAGGAGGCGAAGCAGGGTGGCACGCAGCCATGAGATCCGCTGGTCATTTCATATTCTGCATCTCTCCAGAAGATGCTACATTGACAGAGTGATAGAACAGCCTGTTGCAGGCACAGCTTAGATGTCACCTTAGAGATGATACTCACAGGATATACACACAATTTATACCTAAATCAACAACCATTATGTTGTATTGTGTCCCCAGTAGGTAGAATGCATAGGCCTGGGAACCAGGGGGTAAAAAAATAAGAGTGTCTTCACTTTACTATCACCCACCAGGGAAATCCTTGCTTCTTTTCCCTGAAACTTCAGACTCTGCGTGTCTTGAGATCCTATTTCTCACAGGAGTAGCAGTTCTATCAGAGGATACATGAGCCCCATTAAACTTCAAGTAAGTTACTTTGAGCTCCTTGTTCCAAAAGTCAAGCAGGTAAAGAAAGGCACTACCATACCGGCAGAGGTCACTGGTCTTGTTCACCAGCAGGAGGTGGGGCTGCACTACACGGGAGACAGGGAAGCATGTGTGTGGCACCCGGGTGACCTACTGGCACTTCTCTTGGTATTCCCCTGCCCAATTTGATGATACAAGGACATGTACAGTAGACTTGGATCTTGAATAGCTCAGGAATGGCCAGGGATTCAGTCCCCACTACATAAGGTTAACACCTAAGACAGCAGATGTACTAGCCAAGAGTGACAGGAAATTAGAGGGAGTATAAAGGAAGGATGGTGAGTACCACTTGTAGCCTTGAGACTAACTGCAGCTGAGAAGCATATCATCACACAAACTTTTATCTTAGAGGTTTTCCCAGGAAAAAGAGAATGACCAGAATCCTTGAGGATCTCTCTGCAGATGAGGTGAACAGAAGTTCAGCACATAGTGAGGAAGGGGTTCACTTTGAATCAGACGTCAGGGTGAATTTTAAGTTAGTCTGGACTGTATTTTAACCATTCGAATTGACTGGAAAGTTATATTAATAGATCTGCCAAACATTCACTAAGAGATGAGAAATTGGGTGAACAAGGTTGAAAGCAGTCACTGGGAAAAAATAAAAGCTGTTGCAAGTTTATATCCAAATAAATCAAGAATACTCAATGCACTGTTTATTGTTACTTGTTTATCTCCTCTCCCACGGCTTCATAATATCCAGGAGGGCAGAAACCACTGCCTGCTTCACTCACCTAGTACCTAGTACAGAGCTTGGCATGAAGCAGTTACCAAAACATAGCTGTAGCGGTTGTTGGTATGAACGGAGTGAACAGTTGCGTGCAGAGGCTGTAAGATCTGAAAGCCAAGGGAAGGCAATGAGCAGTCTAGTGGACAAAGCTTCACGGGATTAAGCTGGAATCTGAAACATGTCTAGATAGCCTTTCTTTTCCCTTGTAGAGTGGGGTACGTAGGCCCTCTTTGCTTTTAGCTGTAGCTTATTGGTCCTGTGCAGCTGCACAAACAAATTGTTCAACAAGATCACTGCTTTACATGATATATGTGAAAAATGTTAAAATATATAACAGGGATGGGTGTGGTGGCTCACACCTGTAATGCCAGCACTTGGGGAGGCTGAAGTGGGAGGACCACTTGAGGCCAGAAGTTCAGGGTTGCAGTGAGCTCTGATTGTGCCACTGCACTCCAGCCTGGGTGACAGAGTGAGATCCTGTCTCTGTAAAAATAAGTTAATAGAATAAAATATATAACAGTATTGGTCCCAAAAGATTTGTTGTTGAGGAATCACTACGTATTAATATTAAACTCTTTATGTGGGCTTAGTTTTGAGTAAAGTGCCTTTCAATGATTAAATCCCCTGGTGAAGGTCCCAGACAGACTAATTCATCAATACTGAATTCATCACAACTCTGAGTGTTGCAGTAGGGCGCGAGGATGATTTCTTTTATATTTAAAGACTAGCGGATAAGATTTAATAATGGAACTACAGAAATGCTACTGTCATCCCAGACCTCCTCTTCAACAAACAGAAAACACTACAACTTCTGCCACATGGATCTAAGACTATTAGGGAGATAACAGATCCACCAAAGCAAGTCATAGAATTAAAAGGCCTAAAATATGGAAGCTGTAAAGCAGGGCTGTCCAATCTTTCGGCTTCTCGGGGCCACTTTGGAAGAAGAAGAATTGTCTTGGGCCACACATAAAATACACTAACACGAATGACAGGTGATAAGCTAAAAAAAAAAATCACAAAAAACCTCATACTGTTGTAAAAAAGTTTATAAATTTATATTGGGCCACATTCAAAGCTGACCTAGGCTGCATGCAGCCCGCAGGCCATGGGTTAGACAAGCTTGCTCTAAAGTGACTGAATCAGGCTGGGCACAGTGGCTCACACCTGTAATCCCAAAGAGGCCAACACTTGTGGATTGCTTGAGTCCAGGAGTTTGAGACCAGCCTGGCAACATGGCAAAACCCCATCTCTGCAGAAAATTAGCCAGGCGTGGTGGTGCACGCCTGTAGTCCCAGCTATTCAGGAGGCTGAGGAGGGAGGATCACCTGAGCCTAGGAGGTCAAGGCTGCAGTGAGTCATAATTGAACCACTGGACTCTAGCCTGGGTGACAGAGCGACACCCTGTCTCAAAAAATAAATAAATATAAAATAAAATAAAGTGACTGATTCAGATATTTGACTCTGCTCAGTAATATTTTCTCAACAGAAATACCTAAAGGTTTTGAAATATATAAAAACTGAGAATATTAACCTATTTTTAACAAGTCCAGCTTCTTTATTTTTAGTTCAGGTATCTGTCTAACACTTCTACCAAACAAATCCTCCCATTCTGTAGAAACCCAGGGAAAGTTCACCTCTCTAAATTTGCAGCCGTCAACTCCAAACTTTCTTGGGCAGAGAAGGCTATTTCCTAAGCCTGTGTCCAATATACACAGCTTCAGGGTATATATACAAATGCCTAGCTGTAACAATGGAATTCAAACTATCGCAAAAGAAAAAGCCCCCATTCCAGAAAGCTAAATGCCTAGAACAAAGCTATTCCCTATGACACCTGCCCACAATTATTTCCTTCCTGTCTACCTACACCATACAGGGTATAGACTGAACTACCTTGAATCATTAGCTCAATCATAAATTCCTTAAGGCCACATGCCTCACATAATGCCTTATAGAATAAAATGCTCAGTAAATGCATATGAGAAATGAAGGGTAGAAATGCATAATTGTGTGTCAGTACCAGTTTGTGAGTGTTTGTGAGTGTAGAACAGCAAATATAAATACTTATCCTCTCCATTTCTAATGGAAGTTGGGGGTGTGACAGGAAGGAGAGAAAGCACGCAAAGAATAAGAGAAAGGAAAAAAGATAAGGACACACACCCTCACTTAACTTTTGCTTGTCATCCTAACTCTTGCTTTGCCCAAAGGCTAGATGTACCCTCCCAGAAGCTATACAGTTATGTCCCCGTGAATCAAGTAAATTAATGCAGGCTAAGCATAAAAGTTCACAGTGATGCTTATCTCCTGAGCCATGACATTTCCCAACATCCATTTTATGTAGTGAAGGGTTTAGGTACAAAAACTGCCATCTTCACTAAGGAAATCATTTTTCCCTAAATTAAATGCTTTCAGTATTAATAACTAATATTAGAGCACAGGCCATGTGCATGCTGTAAAATGTCTTACATACTGAGGATTTTTCTATGAAATGAACACACTGGTTTTATGTGGAATGAACACTTACGCACTTTTCCAAACTTGGTCAAGAGTAGTTCTTTTTTTAAAAGCTTGGCAGACTATTGGGAAAAGCTGTTCTTTTAAAGTACATTCAAAGATTATTTTGGAAAGCTGGAAAGTGAAGGCTTATAAGTTTACCAAACAGTCTGAAGGAAAGGTAATTGGTTTCCTTGAAAAGGAGTATGACTGCTTTATTCCCTTTCATGCCTATCCATAGGAGAAAAGAGTACCTCATAAAGGAAACCAATGCTTTCTTTTAAACTAATTTATAAACCATAATTTGGTACTTCTGGTTTATACAACACTTACTTTGTGTACCTTTTAGGAATCTTTTTAAATGGTTTAAAATAAATTAAATGGCACCCTAATTTAGTTGTGCCTTTAAAAAGCTTTCTTACAATAAAAATAATATGTACTTACCTTGTTTTATCACTTAATATATTTGATAGATTGCAAACACTTTCTCATGTCATTAAACAGTCAAAAAGTACCTTTTTAACTTTTCAAAAATACCTTTAAAAATCTCTCTTTTAATGTCTATATTAATATATCAATGAGTATATCATATTTTATTTTGCCATGGCTCTGCTAATTTAGACCATATGACTAGTAACGACGAACATGATTGCACATTTGTTAGCCCAAGTTTCTTTTAAGACATAGTCATAGAGTGGTAATTACAGGGCCAAAAGGTATGAACTATCGGAATCATTGACTATAGATGGTACCTCTCACCTTCTCCTCCTCCAGTCCTGTTTAACACTTGAATTGTCTGGAAGCCTTTTCCTAATGTTCACCATTAGTACAGAATTAAATTTCCTCTGATAAGACTTTCCATTTGTCATCAATGTTTTTACACTTTAAGCTTATCCCCAAAGAGAGGTTACACATCTGGATAAGATTTTTTCATTTTTATTTTTATTTTTTGGATTTTCAGTATCAAGATGGCATTCTTTTCCTCTCAAAACTCTCTCCAGGACGAGGAAGAAAACAAAGAGAAACTCCATATAAACTCAGAAAATAGGCCGGGCGCGGTGGCTCAAGTCTGTAATCCCAGCACTTTGGGAGGCCAAGACGGGCGGATCACGAGGTCAGGAGATCGAAACCATCTTGGCTAACTTGGTGAAACCCCGTCTCTACTAAAAAATACAAAAAACTAGCCGGGCGAGGTGGCGGGCACCTGTAGTCCCAGCTACTCGGGAGGCTGAGGCAGGAGAATGGCGTAAACCCGGGAGGTGCAGCTTGCAGTGCGGAGATCTGGCCACTGCACTCCAGCCTGGGCGACAGAGCGAGACTCCATCTCAAAAAAAAAAAAAAAAAAAAAAAAAAAGATACAAATAAAGTCAGAAAATAGATAGAGAAAGGATAAATGACTTAACAGAACAGACAAAGGTTAAACCTGAGCACATACAAAAGAAGATATCAGTGAAAGAAAAGCTAATTCATCCTCAAGAATTCTAGAAGAATCAGCCAGGCATGGTCGGACATGCCTGCAATCCCAGATACTTGAGAGGCTGAGGCAGGAGGATAGATTAAGCCCAGGAGTTTGAGGCTGTGGTGAGCTATGATCGCACCACTGCACTCCAGCCTGGACAACAGAGCAAAACCCTGTCTCTCAAAAAAAAAAAAAAAAAAAATCTAGAAGAATCAAATCAGGAAATGTAAGTACCAGATGGATGCCAGTGGCAGCAGGTAAGTCCCCCAGGATCCGAACCCCTGGCATATCCAACGGATTCCCCTTCTCACAGGAGACAGAAGTTGAATCAGAGAAGACCAAATCAGAGGACAATAGGCCTAGGGACTAGAGGGTTGTTGAGGAAAAGAACTGAAAACTGGGAGATAAAGAGAAAATCTGCGGACTGAATATGAGAACCTCAGTTCTTTCCACTGCATAGCTATAAGATGATGGCAGCTGGTTTCTTAGACACCTCAGGCGGGAGATTGCATGAATAGGCTGTAATATGGATGTAATGTGGATGAATAGATTGGAGAATATTCTGTAAGTTTCTTTCTTGGAGAAACTGAATGGCAGATGGGCAAAGACCTATAGATGCTGATATTTGGGGATCTCCAACAAAAAAAGTCAACCATCCACCAATCCAATTATCCTATTGTTAGGCCTATCAGAGAACAAGTCCTGCACATACACATTCATTCATTTAAAATACATTTATGGGCCAGGCACAGTGGCTCATGCCTGTAATCTCAGCACTTTAGGAGGCTGAGGCAGGTACATCACCTGAAGTCGGTAGTACAAGACTAGCCTGGCCAACATGGCGAAACCCTGTCTCCACTAAAATACAAAAATTAGCTGAGTGTGCTGGCCTGCGCCTGTAATCCCAGCTATTTGGGAAGCTAAGGCAGGAGAATCGCTTGAACCCGGGAGGCAGAGGTTGCAGTGAGCCGAGATCGCGCCACTACACTCCAGCCTGGGCCATAGAGCAAGATTTTGTCTCAAAAAAAAAAAAGAAAAAAGCGATGTAATATGACTTACATTTTAGCTTCTGTTGAGAATAGTCTGGAAGGCATAGGTATGGAAGTAGGGAGATCAATTAGGAGACTATTGCAATACCTAGGCAAGAGATGTTGGTGGTTGCGACCAAGATAGTACAACGAAGGTGGTAAGAAGTGGAAGGATTCTAGATATATTTTAGATGCACAAACAGCTCTTTAGACTTTATCCTTAAACATCAATAGACAACCTAAGGCCATCAGACATTTGAGAAATATTAGAAATATTTCTAATAAAGTGGGATAAAATAAATGAAACAAAACAAAACAAACACTCAGAGAAAATGGATACAACCCAAGGAGCAGAAAAAAAGTCATTAAGAACTCAGAGAAATGGCCAGGCACAGTGGCTCATGCCTCTAATCCCAGCACTCTGGGAGGCTGAGGCGGGCAGATCACCTGAGACCAGGAGTTCGAGACCAGCTTGGCCAACATAGTGAAACCCCATCTCTACTAAAAATACAAAAATTAGCTGGGCGTGGTGCTGCACACCGGTGGTCCCAGCTACTCGGGGGACTGAGGCAGGAGAATCACTTGAACCCAGGAGGTTGCAGTGAACCGAGATCGTGCCACTGCACTTCAGTCTGGGCCACGGAGTGAGACTCCGTCTCAAAAAAAAAAAAGAAAAAAAAAAGAACGCAGAAAAATGATAAAGATATTTCATCCTTGAAATAATAGCAGGATACTATATAAAAGTTTTACAGTAATAATCTAAGAAGAAAAAAAGCTCTTCAAAATTAAAAATACATAAAAATTTTAAATCCAGGAAAATTTCCTAAAAGGTTGAAGTAGAACAGAAAAAGACCAAAAAATTGACAATAATAATAAAAAGAAACAGAAATTAGAAACATTCCAGGAAATCCAATTTCTAAATAATAGTTCCAGAATGATAAAACAAAGCAAACAGCAGGGAGAATGTTATTTTAAAAATTTTTAAAAATGGATGAAAATGTTCCAAATCCAAAGGACATGATCCTCCAGACTAAAAAAGTCCACCCACCAAGTGTCCAACCCAGTGACTAAAAAACAACACATACTGGGCAAATTATTATAAATTTTCAGAATACCAGGGTTAAATGAAAGATCCTAAAAACATCCAGGCCAGGTGCAGTGGCTCATGCCTGTAATCCCAGCACTTTGGGAGGCCGAGACTAGCAGATCACTTGAGGCCAGGAGTTCAAGACCAGGCTGGGCAACATGGCAAAACCCTGTCTCTACTAAAAAATTTTAAAAATTAGGTGGGCATGGTGATACACACCTGTAATCTCAGCTGCTTGGAGGCTGAGGCATGAGAATTGTTTGAACAGGGGAGGTAGAGGTTGCAGTGAGCCGAAAATCCAGCTTGGGTGACAGATTGAGACTCTGTCTCAAAAAAAAAAAAAAAAAAAAAAAAAAAATGCTAAAAACATCCAAAGAGAAGAAACAGGTTACCTACAAAAAAGTGGAAGTTCAATTGTGTTTGACTTATCAACAACAAGACTGAAGATGGAAAACACTGGAAAAGTGCCTTCAGAATTCTGATGTGATGGGAAGTTACTTTTGACCTAAGAGTGAAAAATATAGGATTTTTTTTTTAATTTGCAGTTTCTAAAGACTTACCTCCTATATATTCTTTTTCAGAAAGCTACTGTAAGATATATTTCATCAAAATAGAGAAGTAAAGAAAAAAGAAGGATATGAGAGCCAGGAATCAGGAATACTACACAGGAGAGAGATGAAAGGACTTTCTCAATACCTCAGGGTGCTGGCAAAGGGAAGCCCTAGGAAAACAACCATATGGGCGTCCTGGAGAATGATGGGTCCAGATCTGAAGGGAGTGGCAGGAGGCTCCAGAAGGGATGGCTCCAGGAAAGAAAAAAATAAAGCTGAAAGCTAAATTTTGCATAGGTTATAATAGAGGTAATAATGTCTAAAATAATGACCTGAGAGACCATAGTATATAAATAATTTTTAAAATATTTTTAAAACCTGAAATAATCTTAAAAAGTTGGTCGACTCTTGTATTGGGAGAGGCCATGGGACTGCTGATTTCTATCAGCCTTACTTGAATCTCTAAAATATGTGAATTTATTATTTTGCCAGAAGTAAAAATTTGTTCACAATTTAAAAATTTACAATTTTTTAAGTGATTTATCACCCAGAATTTGGCATCACAAGAAAAAAAAATGCAACAGGACGTATAATTAGAGGAGAAAATCCTGTCTTATTAGAAATAAAGGAAGTGCTATGTGTTATATGTTAGAGGCTTTGGGAAGGCTCCCGCCCCAACTCCTCTCATCCTCAACATTAGGGATTAATTCATAGAATTATAGAGTGTTAGACAGAGTCCAACTCACCATGAAGCTATTGGAACTTAAGCTTGTACAGGCCCCTTTCAAAGACCTGGAAGGGTCTCTCCTCTCCACAATGTATTCATATAGAAATACACTTATACTCACAATTCCAGCACACAGACACACACACATACACACACATCAAAAGAGGTAATTTGCAAACATAAAGTGTTTTCAACCAAAATTGTTAAGAATTTTGTCCTTCCACTCTGACTTCCCTTCCATCACACATCTAGGGTTGAGAGCCATTAGAATAGAAGTCATTTTCAGAATCTGGATAAGAGGGAGTTGAATTGTAGATACACTTAGTTTTGCTTTAGTGGGAAATATTTATATAGCTCACAGTCACTTTTGTAAAGAGTTAAGTTTTTGCTTTTAATTCTTTATTTTTTTTTATTTTAATTTTTATTTATTTATTTTTTCTGAGACAGGGTCTCACTCTGTCAGCCAGGCTGGAATACTGCAGTGCGATTACAGCTCACTGCAGCCTCAACCTCCCAGGCTCAAGCAATCCTCCTGCCTTAGCCTCTCAAGTAACTGGGACGACAGACACATACCACCATGCCTGGTTAATTTTTTTGTTTTTGTAGAGACGGGGTCTCACTACGTTGCCTAGGCTGGTCTCTAACTCCTGGGCTCAAGCAATCCTCCCATCTCAGCCTCCCAAAGTGCTGGGACTATAGGTGTGAGCCACCATGCCTGGCCCAAGTCAACTGATTTTTAAAAATACTAGGTCAAGCTTGTCCAACTGTGGCCTACGAGCTGCATGTGGCCCAGGACAGGTTTGAATGTGGCCCAGTACAAATTGGTAGACTTTCTTAAAACATTATGAGATTTGTTTGGTTTTTGGTTTTTGTTTTGTTTTGTTTTGTTTTGTTTTGTTTTTTTATTTTTTTAGCTCATCAGCGATCATCAGTGTTAGTGTATTTTATGTGTAGCCCAAGACAATTCTTGTTCTTCCAATGTGGCCCAGGGAAGCCAAAAGATTGGACACCCCTGTACTAGGTGTTTGTGATGTTTATGGCATTCATCAGTTTTTTAAGATTGTGTATTTTGTTGCAATTTCTGTTCTCATTATAGATAAATGCTCATGTTCATACCTAATGTTATATTTATAATTTTGATTCTTTGTTTAAAGAAAGGGCTCCCAAACTGAATAAGCTTTGGAGCCCACAATAACCGAATCTGCCCTTGGCAGTGCCTCTACAGACTTAGAATATCATTTAATTCCGTAATTCTCTAGGGAAATAGTAGTGCCCTCCCTCCCATGGCACATTTTATAAATTGTGGTGGGAGTTTTTGTTGTGCTCCCAATAATTTGGAGAGAATCTCCCAGCATTTAGTGGAGGTGATGAGGGATGCTGGACACTGCAATGTGGAGAAGAGTCCCACCCACATTGAACGATCTCACTTCCACTTTGACTTTCCAAATGCCAGTCTGTCAATCATATGGGTGATAAATATATTTGCAATTACCTGAGCCTTGAATATAGAAGCATGTGCTTTGTTTCTGTTTGTTCATTTTTTGGGGGTTTTCTTTGTACAGTTTAAATATATACTGATTTTTTTTTAGGAGAGCAACAAAGAAGGGAAGATTATACTTTATTTTGTTTGAAACTTTACCAAGAATTGTTCACCATTTTGGAAAATCACATCACTGACAGCAATGCCACTATAGTTGTATTTGATGGCCAATAAAAATGATAAATGAAGGCTAATATTACACACTCATGGGTGTAGCGTTTGTAGCTGTCATAGTCATGGTGATTCCACATACAGCTGCAAGCATCTAACTATTTTAGTGTATCTTCTGGTGTAGGTGGGCCTGAGCATTTGCATACTGGAATACATACAGTTTTATATAAAATCCATTTATTTCTTTTTTATGTTACGTTAAGATAATATATTGATTTTTTTAATTACGTATATAAGTAACATATCATCTCTGAATTTCATTTCAGGATAGTAACAAGGGAGTTTCAAATAAAAGAGATGACCCTGAGTTGGAAATAGTTGAAAAACACTGATTAAGTTTAATTGCCTGTTTCATAGACAAAGAAACTGAGGCTCTGTTTGTTCAGTTTGTCCAAGTACAAAGTCTGTCAATAACAGTACAAGGAGCAGACCCCCGGGCATCTCCCTTTGCCTTCAGAAGCCATACCATGGGGCCAAAAAATTTTCCAGCATCCTCAGACACTACAAAGAAACTTATCATTATTAAAATAGGAATACCACTGCCCACAGTGGCGTGTGCCTGTAGTCCCAACTACTTGGGAGGCTAAGGCAGGAGGATCGTTTGATCCCAGAAGTTCAAGGCTCCAGTGAGCTATGATCATACCACTACACTCCAGCCTGGGTGACAGGATGAGACTCTGTCTCTAAGAAAAAAAAATTACGTCTACCACAGATAACTAAGTAAAATAAATTATGGTTCAACATTAATACTTAAGTTGGTTTTTTTTTGTTTTTGTTTTTTTCTTGAGACAGAGTCTTGCTCTGTCACCCAGGCTGGAGCTCAGTGGCGCAGTCTCAGCCCACTGCAACCTCCACCTCCTGGGTTCAAGTGATTCTCCTGCCTCAGCCTCCCGAGTAGCTGGGATTACAGACATGCACCACCACACCCGGCTAATTTTTGTATTTTTAGTAGAGACAGGGTTTCACCATGTTGGCCAGGCTGGTCTCAAACTCCTGAACTCAAGCAATCTGCCCATCTTGGCCTCCCAAAGTACTAGGATTATAGGCATGAGCCACTGTGCCCAGCCTAACACCTAGTTTGAATGGCATTATCTTATTCTTTTCAAATGGCCCAGGATGTCAAGGGAAGATTCCTGCCTAGATCAGACACTGGGAAGAGTGTAAAGTGGGGAAGGTCAAGAAAAAAAGGATGAGAAGAGCAGCAACAAACAAAAATGCCAAAGACAAACTTCCTCTGCATCACTCTTCCTATGTTAACCCTGAGAGTAACCCTATGAGAGGACATTTCTTTTGCCATCTGATCTGGCAGTGGCTTTGCCATGACCAAAGAATTCCACCTTTGCAGTCTCCATGCATGTGTGACCCAGGATGCAAGCAGGGAAGGTAGTATCACGAGTTATAGGGACTGTCCTAGATTACTGTCCTTTGCCATGACATTCAAGAGGAAGCTCATGGAAATGGGCTCAATTCTAACTACCTTAGTTCAGGCTCAAAACATTAATTTCCTGGGCATACAAGATGTTGCTTGGATTGAAGTGCAAAAAAACAGCTGACTTTCCCAAGCAAGCCAGATATCCACACTAAGGAAAGAAGGTGGGATCTTTCAAACAATCCAAGGATTAACAGTGAGGATTTAAAAAAGGCCAGATCTGCCATTCAAACATGAGTAACTCAATTCTGATACATTTTTATGAATCAGGAAAATGAACCATAAAATTATCTTTGGTAGATGATATTATACATGCATGACTCTGGTATCCTGTAGTATCCTAAAAAAACATGTCTAAAGTCAAACTCATTTTCCCCTACCACTAACCACCCCAAACCATCCGACTTCCCTGTTTCCATGCACCTTGCTATGATTCTTATAAACTCAAATACTCCATGTTTAGACCATTCCTCATTCTTCACTCTCAGTCAGTCACTACATTTCCTCATATTTTGTCTGAATCTTGCTTGTACTCTTTCTGCTACCTGGTTTAAGCCTCTTCGTATTTTACTTGGATTACTATCGGAACCACCACCTACTATCTGTCTCTCTTTCCAGTTATATTCCTGAAGAGCAGGACCAATTACTTCATTCCACCCATGCATTTATTTGCTCATTACTTCCTTTATTCATGTATCAAATACTCATGCCATTGTGTGCCAGGCAATGGGAATACAGTGGTGAACATGTCAGAGTCCCTTCCCAAGGAGCTTACTATCTGGAGATGGATACAGACAATTCAGCAAGCAATCAGAACTCAGAGTGATAGGTGGCATGACAGGGTCGCCATGAGGAAGGAGTGGGCAGGACCAGTGTCCAGTTCAGTTGGTGGGGGACAGGAAAGGCTCCTGGTAGAAATGATAGGTGAAACCTCAAGATTAAGTTAGAGTTCAATGTTCCATTTTTGAAATGTGTTATAGAATTGTGACTCAGATTATTCAGACCCCTTAGATGTCATCTAGCCAAATCCCTTACCCAATACACCAAAAACTCCCTCTTTGTTCCAAGTGTACATTCATTTCTTATATTAATAAGAAGTAATACTGATGGGTACATCAAAATCTCAGAAATAACCACTAAAGAACTTATCTATGTAACCAAAAACCACCTGTTCCCCAAAGGCCATTGAAATAAAATTTTAAAAAGAGGCTGAGTGCAGTGGCTCACACCTATACTTCCAGTCCTTTGCGAGGCTGAGGCGGGTGGATCACCTGAGGTCAGGAGTTGGAGACCAGCCTTACCAATATGGTGAAACCCCATCTCTACTAAAAATACAAAAATTAGCTGGGTGTGGTAGCAGGTGCCTGTGGTCCCAGTTACTAGGGAGGTTGAGGCAGGAGAATTGCTTAAACCCAGGAGGCAGAGGTTGCAGTGAGCTGAAATCATGCCACTCCACTCCAGCCTGGGCAACAGAGCAAAACTCCAACTCAAAAATAAAAAAAAAAGGAGAAGAAGAAGAAGTAATACTAATGTACATGTTTATTTAAGCCAAAGTCAAATTTTTATTTGGGAAGATTTTGTTGATTTATTACTAAAGTTTCTTAAGTATATACACCACAAACCGCACATAGTAAGCATTCAAATGGTTTGCTAAATGAATGAATAAATGCAGGATGACAATGTTTACAAATACAAATGAGTTAGAGTTCACCATCAATACAGAGCTAGGAGGGGAGGTGAAGATCCAGAGGTAATAGAACAAGGAGTGCTCAGTAAACTGCAAGAAGCTCATAATTTCAGTTGGCGGATATATAAAAAATGAGGCCAGAATGACAAGTCAAGGGCAGATCAAGAAGGATGTGACAAACTCTGCTAAAAACCCTTCAAAGGGGGAATTTTCAATGTATTGGGTAAGGGATTTGGCTAGATTATAGCTAAGAGGTCTGAATGAATCAAATCTTCAAAGACGTACCTAGTTAAATGCAGTTTCCCCATTCTGACACTCAAGACTGTACAACACGGCTGTCTACCGCCTAGTCTTTTCTCACTTGCTAGTCTTTCTCTCTCTCTCTCTCTCTCTCTCTTTTGAGTCAGGGTCTCACTCTGTTGCCCAGGCTGGAGTGCAGTCGTGTGATCATGGCTCACTGCAGCCTCGACACCCCAGGCTCAAGACATCCTCCACCCTCAGCCTCCTGAGTAGCTGGAACTACAGGCACACACCACCACACCTGGCTAATTTATTTTGCATTTTTTACAGAGACGGGTTTCACCATGTCGCCCAGACTGATCTCAAACTCCTGCTCAAGCCTCCCCACCCACCTTGGCCTCTCAAAGTGCTGGGATTACAGGCATGAGCCACCGCACCCAGCCTCACTTGCTAGTCTTTTACAACAACACTGGCTGTTCTATGATGTTGCTTATGCTTCGTCCTCACTCTAGGACCACTCCAAACTTGGTTTCGGTTCTTAACATTCCAACATGGCATGAGAAAAATCAACATGTGAAATCCAGGAGTGGTAAGTAGATCTATAATAGGTTGAGGAAACAGACAGAATAAACTATTCTTCAACATACAAAAAGTTAATCACGGTGAGTTCAAATAGTTGTTCCTTTAGTATACTCAAGTGTCGGTTTATAAAATTATCTTTGGTAGGTGATATTATACATGCATGACTCTGGTATCCTGTAGTATCCTAAAAAAAAACATGTCTAAAGCCAAACTCATTTCCCCCTACCACTAACCACCCCAAACCATGTAAAGCACTATGAACTGCTTTACAAAGTTCCTGAACTGGGGGAAGAAACATAAAGCACAAAATGCAAGGAACTACTGCCAATCAAAGGCAAATCTGAAATAAAGATAGTCATCTTTTCTGAATGGGAAAAAAAAAAAGAAGAAAGTCATATTCTATTTACTAACATTCATTTCACACATCACTCTTTAGAAATGGATTTCTTGCAAAAGTAAGATGCATTTAAATTATTCACTAATAATGCCATCATTCAACCAACATTTACTGGGTGCACCCATGTGCCCAGGCAGTACAGTAAACAGCAGGGCCAGGGCCATAAGCAGGTGGGCTTTCAGAGCTTAGTCTTTGCTGGGGAAATAGTACCACAGCAGAGAATACAATAGGCTCTAACATCAGCCTTGGCAGCCTGTAAGGGTCAAAGAAAGCCATTCCAGATTGGATGGAACGAAATAATGAAATTATAGCTGGGGGTGAGGGGAGCATCAGCAGTCCAGGCCTTAGTCCTGATTTTGCCAACAAGTTACTATGTTGTATTCAGGCATAACACTCCCAACTGTAGCTCATTGCAGCCTTAACCTGCAGCCTGGGAGGTCTAGGCTGCAGTGAGCTATGATCGGGTATGTCATGCCCAAATATGATTATCGTAACTTATTGGCCTCTATATTTTTGGCCTTGATTTCTCCATCTGTAATGTGAGGTCGTGGATTAGGTGATTCTAAAGTCCCTTTAATTCAATATGAATCAAAACTGAGAATAATTATTAGAGGCTTGGTTTCGAACAATTGGAAGACCAGAGAATTATGCAAGTAACTAACTGTGATCACTGGAGTGTGGGAGGGGGTAATATTGTCCTTGAAGTGATTCCGTACTTATGCACTAGGGAACATGAGCATGAGGATTCTCTTCAAGAAGCATCACTGCCTATAGCCATGATGTGGTGTAGGTTCCCAGTGGCTGAGTTGATGGTTTGGCGGACAGTAATAAGATAGACAATTTAGAAATGAAGAAACTGAACCATCGCAAAGTTAAGCACCTGAGATGATACCATAGATCCACTGTAAAGTGCACAAATAATTTGCATGAGGTTGTTAATTACATTATTCTCTAATTAGTCTCCACCTATTCTCCAAACAGTGATTTCTAAAGATAAGAACGCACATGTATTCAAGACCGTGCTCATCACTTCCCACTCTGGTATTAGATCATCTATTTGTTTGGTCTGTTTATTGTCTGCCTCTCTCTCTAGAGTGTAATTCCACGTGGGCAAGAGCTTTGTCTCATCTTGTTGTATCTCTCCAGTGCCTTGGAACTGTGCTGATGCAAAATAGGCACTTAATAAATATTGTTGATTTGATGGAAGGGATACTTAAAAACTGCTCTGAGAGAAACAATATATTTCTCAACACTGAAGGAAAATTTCATGGAACACTTGAAGCTAGTGAAAAATACAGAATAATTTATAAGCAAGAATCAAATTATTTAACATAGATTTGTGCTCTAAAGTTGAAGAAATCAAGTAAATTGATCAGTAAATGCTACAGCAATTGAGAAACTTCAAAAATATGGAACTTGAATTAGACTCTGAAAGGTAGAAGTTTTGGGTTTGGAATAAGAGAGATGGGAAAGCAGTGAATGAAGCCAATGAAAATGGCACATGAGACCAGACAGATTTAAGAAGAGCTCCTTTTGGGGAATAAAATGGCAAGTAAAGTTGTAAGAGCAGGTGAATCACAGCTTTTGGAAGATCCTCCAAGAAAAAGGAAGGATTCAGACTTGATGTGATAGAGACAGGAAGCCCAGAAACAGCAAGATTAAAATCTTGCCTCCAAGATTAGACTGCAGCAACCCTCCTTTTCCCTGGGTCCTCAACCAACAATGCCCAAAGCTGGTCATGCAGTAGCTGTTTAATTAGTACTTGTTGATTAATAGAATTCCAATTAAAGACCTGGCTCTTCCATCAATGCTTTATTACTCACAGACAGACCCCACTGGAAAGGGGCAATGGCACAATTTTATTTCCCATCCATCTTTTGTTCTCTTTTTCCTGTCTGCTACTGTTTAGAGTCCAGGAAAAAAAAAATGTATTACCAACTAAGTCACCGCCTCATTAGGAAGCAGGGTCTGATCTGAAACCAATTTTTCGGAACAATGACTTGTTAAGTGCTGAGAAATGCAGTGTTTAGTCATGGAGAAAATAAAGACAGCTTCACCGTGCAATTTCATTTTTTTCTATACTAAAAGATGAGAATTTTAACAAGTGGAGAGAACTAGTCCATTATCAAATCCCTCCTCCTTCAAAGAGGGAAACAGAACATGCTTTTTAGTGCACAAACGGAAAAGGCTTCTTCTCCCTCACTCCCCATATTTTCTTGCTTAAAATTCAGAATGAATGTCAGCCTTGCAAGAAGGTGAGGAAGCTCAGAAAAGAGGGTGTGTAGAGCCCAGAACAAATCTTCTTGTGAAGGATAGATTGGGTGAGCATTGTCAGGTGACAGTGTATGGTGAGCAGTCTTCCGTGGTTATCAGTGATGACTGAAGGGCAATGAGGTCTGGATACTGAGAGAAGTAGTTATGGAATTTCCAGAGTAGGAAGTCACCTGCAAATATCAAAGTGACATGGACCAAAGGTGATGCTAGTATTATTTAAGAAGTATCTCAGAATAAGTCAGTGGGAATAATGTCCAACCTATCATTTATATGGTCTCTGAAAGATAAATGGATAGAAAATGAAAACTATTTGACTCCATCCATTAAGAAGCCCACTGAAGGAAGAAGAGAGGCAGAATACTAATGCAACAATGTCATTTTGGCATAAAATAGAAGATACTCCAAGATATTCTTCCTATAGCCTAGAACGCACAGTTCAGTGTTCATTTCCTCTATAGATTAATTGCTTTCTCTCTGCTCCTGGTCACATATTTTAACTGTAACTTCAACAAATTAGTCAGCAAATTTGTACCATCTATCACAAAGACACAAGTTCAGAGAATAGAAGTAGCTCTATTCACGTTTATCTTCACTTTTGGAAGAAACATCTAAAACATAGTTTCTACTGATGGTTAGTCTACCATATCAGATTCCTATTTAAAAATACCATGTAAAACAAAGCAGGCAGAGAACATCCCCTCCCTGCCACTGGGCAGGTTTTCCAGAGTCTCAAGCAGTTGCTCTTCCCTTGTCCTGAGAAGTCCCATCCTGGTCTGTTGAAGAAGATCGTGGAAATGGAGGTTTTGAGGGGTACATGCCTAACAACTGCACATTTGTCATTCCCTCCTCTTCTCTTCCCTTCTAGCTCCCAGAGTATATGAGTGTAGATCTACTTTTAATATGGAGATACTCAGATTAGCCCTTCATTATTAGCTGTACTACGCTTATACTTTAAATGTATACATGTTAATTTCATCTCCCATCTACTCTAACTTGCATACTCTTTGGGGTGAGGGATTAGCTTCATTTTTGTGTCTCCCAAAATGCCTATAAAAAATGTTGGGCTATGGGCGGAGCAAGATGGCCAAATAGGAACAGCTCCAGTCTCCAGCTCCCAGCGCCAGCAACACAGAAGATGGGTGATTTCTGCATTTTCAACTGAGGTACTGGGTTCATCTCACTGGGGAGTGCTGGACAATCGGTGCTGGTCAGCTGCTGCAGCCTGATCAGAGAGAGCTGAAGCAGGGCGAGGCATCACCTCACCTTGGAAGCACAAGGGGGAAGGGAATCCCTTTTCCTAGCCAGGGGAACTGAGACACACAACACCTGGAAAATCGGGTAACTCGCACCCCAATACTGCACTTTACCAAGGGTCTTAGCAAACGGCACACCAGGAGATTATATCCCACACCTGGCTGGGAGGGTCCCACGCCCGCAGAGCCTCCCTTATTGCTAGCACAGCAGTCTGTGATCTAACCGCAAGGCAGCAGCGAGGCTGGGGGAGGGGCGCCTGCCATTGCCGAGGCTTAAGTAGGTAAACAAAGCCGCTGGGAAGCTGAAACTGGGTGGAGCCCACAGCAGCTCAAGGAGGCCTGCCTGTCTCTGTAGACTTCACCTCTGGGGACAAGACACAGCTAAACAAACAAAAAAAAAGCAGCAGAAACCTCTGCAGATGCAAACGACCCTGTTTGACAGCTTTGAAGAGAGCAGTGGATCTCCCAGCATGGAGGTTGAGATCTGAGAACGGACAGACTGCCTGCTCAAGTGGGTCCCTGACCCCTGAGTACCCTAACTGGGAGACATCCCCCACTAGGGGCAGACCAACACCCCACACCTCACATGGCGGGGTTCACCCCTGAGACGAAGCTTCCAAAGCAAGAATCAGACAGGTACACTGACTGTTCAGCGATATTCTATCTTCTGCAGCCTCTGCTGCTGATACCCAGGCAAACAGGGTCTGGAGTGGACCTCAAGCAATCTCCAACAGACCTACAGCTGAGGGTCCTGACTGTTAGAAGGAGAACAGGAAGGGTACCCACACAAAAACCCCATCAGTACGTCACCATCATCAAAGAACAAAGGCAGATAAAACCACAAAGATGGGGAAAAAGCAGGGCAGAAAAGCTGGAAATTCAAAAATTAAGAGCACATCTCCCCCTCCAAAGGAACGCAGCTTATCGCCAGCAATGGATCAAAGCTGGATGGAGAATGACTTTGACAAGTTGAGAGAAGAAGGCTTCAGTCCATCAAACTTCTCAGAGCTAGAGGAGGAATTACATACCCAGTGCAAAGAAACTAAAAATCTTGAAAAAAGAATGGAAAAATGGATAACTAGAATAATCATGCAGAGAAGGCCATAAACAAACTGACAGAGATAAAAACCATGACACAAGAAATACGTGACAAATGCACAAGCTTCAGTAACCTACTCGATCAACTGGAAGAAGGAGTATCAGCGATTGAGGATCAAATGAATGAAATGAAGTGAGAAGAGAAGTCTAAAGAAAAAAGAGGAAAAAGAAATGAACAAAGCCTTCAAGAAGTATGGGATTATGTGAAAAGACCAAATCTACGTCTGATTGGGGTGCCTGAAAGTGAGGGGGAAAATGGAACCAAGTTGGAAAACACTCTTCAGGATATCATCCAGGAGAACTTCCCCAACCTAGTAAGACAGGCCAATATTCAAATTCAGGAAATACAGAGAATGCCACAAAGATACTCCTCCAGAAGAGCAACTCCAAGACACATAATTGTCAGATTCACCAAAGTTGAAATGAAGGAAAAACTGTTAAGGGCAGCCAGAGAGAAAGGTCGGGTTACCCACAAAGGGACGCCCATCAGACTAACAGCAGATCTCTTGGCAGAAACTCTACAAGCCAGAAGAGAGTAGGGGCCAATATTCAACATTCTTAAAGAAAAGAATTTTCAACCCAGAATTTCATATCCAGCCAAACTAAGTTTCATAAGTGAAGGAGAAATAAAATCCTTTACAGATAAGCAAATGCTTAGAGATTTTGTCACCACCAGGCCTGCCTTACAAGAGACCCTGAAGGAAGTACTAAATATGGAAAGGAACAACCGGTACCAGCCATTGCAAAAACATGCCAAAATGTAAAGACCAACGATGCTAGGAAGAAACTGCATCAACTAACGAGCAAAATAACCAGTTAATTTCATAATGACAGGATCAAGTTCACACATAACAATATTAACCTTAAATGTAAATGGACTAAATGGTCCACTTAAAAGACATGGACTGGCAAACTGGATAAAGAGTCAAGACCCATCAGTCTGCTGTATTCAGAAGACCCATCTCACATGCAGAGACACACATAGGCTCAAAATAAAGGGATGGAGGAAGATCTACCAAGCAAATGAAAAACAAAAAAAAGCAGGGGTTGCAATCCCAGTCTCTGATAAAACAGACTTTAAACCATCAAAGATCAAAAGAGACAAAGAAGGCCATTACATAATGGTGAAGGGATCAATTCAACAGGAAGAGCTAACTATCCTAACTATATATGCACCCAATACAGGAGCACCCAGATTCATAAAGCAAGTCCTTAGAGACTTACAAAGAGACTTAGATTCTCATACAATAATAATGGGAGACTTCAACACCCCACTGTCAACATTAGACAGATCAACGAGATAGAAAGTTAACAAGGATATCTAGGAATTGAACTCATCTCTGCACCAAGTGGACCTAATAGACAGCTACAGAACTCTCCACCCCAAATCAACAGAATATACATTCTTCTCAGCACCACATCGCACTTATTCCAAAATTGACCACATAATTGGAAGTAAAGCACTCCTCAGCAAATGTACAAGAACAGAAATTATAACAAACTGTCTCTCAGACCACAGTGCAATCGCACTAGAACTCAGGACTAAGAAACTCAATCAAAACTGCTCAACTACATGGAAACTGAATAACCTGCTCCTGAATGACTACTGGGTACATAACAAAATGAAGGCAGAAATAAAGATGTTCTTTGAAACCAATGAGAACAAAGATACAACATACCAGAATCTCTGGGACACATTTAAAGCAGTGTGTAGAGGGAAATTTATAGCACTAAATGCCCACAAGAGAAAGCTGGAAAGATCTAAAATTCACACTCTAACATCACAATTAAAAAAACTAGAGAAGCAAGAGCAAACACATTCAAAAGCTAGCAGAAGGCAAGAAATAACTAAGATCAGAGCAGAACTGAAGGAGACAGAGACACAAAAAACCCTCCAAAAAATCAATGGATCCAAGAGTTGGTTTTATTAAAAGATCAACAAAATTGATAGACTGCTAGCAAGACTAATAAAGAAGAAAAGAGAGAAGAATCAAATAGATGCAATAAAAAATGATAAAGGGGATATCACCGCTAACCCCACAGAAATACAAACTACCATCAGAGAATTCTATAAACACCTCTACGCAAATAAACTAGAAAATCTAGAAGAAATGGATGATTTCCTGGACACTTACACTCTCCCAAGACTAAACCAGGAAGAAGTTGAATCCCTGAATAGACCAATAGCAGGCTCTGAAATTCAGGCAATAATTAATAGCCTACCAACCAAAAAAAGTCCAGGACCAGATGGATTCACAGCTGAATTCTACCAGAGGTACAAGGAGGAGCTGGTACCATTCCTTCTGAAACTATTCCCAATCAATAGAAAAAGGGGGAATCCTCTCTAACTCATTTATGAGGCCAGCATCATCCTGATACCAAAGCCTGGCAGAGACACAACAAAAAAAGAGAATTTTAGACCAATATCCCTGATGAACATCAATGCAAAAATCCTCAATAAAATACTGGCAAACCGAATCCAGCAGCACATCAAAAAGCTTATCCACCATGATTAAGTGGGCTTCATCCCTGGGATGCAAGGCTGGTTCAACATATGCAAATCAATAAACGTAATCCAGCATATAAACAGAACCAAAGACAAAATCCACATGATTATCTCAATAGATGCAGAAAAGGCCTTTGACAAAATTCAACAGCCCTTCATGCTAAAAATGCTCAATATATTCGGTATTGATGGAATGTATCTCAAAATAATAAGAGCTATTTATGACAAACCCACAGCCAATATTATACTGAATGGGCAAAAACTGGAAGCATTCCCTTTGAAAACTGGCACAAGACAGGGATGCCCTCTCTCACCACTCCTATTCAACATAGTGTTGGAAGTTCTGGCTAGGGCAATCGGGCAAGAGAAAGAAATAAAGGGTATTCAGTTAGGAAAAGAAGAAGTCATATTGTCCCTGTTTGCAGATGGCATGATTGTATATTTAGAAAATCCCATCATCTCAGCCCAAAATCTCCTTAAGCTGATAAGCAACTTCAGCAAAGTCTCAGGATACAAAATTAATGTGCAAAAATCACAAGTATTCCTATACACCAGTAAGAGACAAACAGAGAGCCAAATCATGAATGAACTTCCATTCACAATTGCTTCAAAGACAGTAAAATACCTAGGAATCCAACTCACAAGGGATGTAAAGGACCTCAAGGAGAATTACAAACCACTGCTCAGTGAAATAAAAGAGGACACAAACAAATGGAAGAACATACCATGCTCATGGATAGGAAGAATCAATATCGTGAAAATGGCCATACTGCCCAAGGTAATTTATAGATTCAATGCCATCCCCATGAAGCTACCAATGAGTTTCTTCACAGAATTGGAAAAAACTGCTTTAAAATTCATATGGAACCAAAAAAGAGCCCACATTGCCAAGACAATCCTAAGTCAAAAGAACAAAGCTGGAGGCATCACGCTACCTGACTTCAAACTATACTACAAGGCTACAGTAACCAAAACAGCATGGTACTGGTACCAAAACAGAGATATAGACCAATGGAACAGAACAGAGCCCTCAGAAATAATACCACACATCTACAGCCATCTGATCTTTGACAAATCCAAGAAAAACAAGAAATGGGGAAAGGATTCCCTATTTAATAAATGGTGCTGGGAAAATTGGCTAGCCATAAGTAGAAAGCTGAAACTGGATCCTTTCCTTACTCCTTATATGAAAATTAATTCAAGATGGATTAGAGACTTAAATGTTAGACCTAATACCATAAAAACCCTAGAAGAAAACCTAGGTAATACCATTCAGGACATAGGCATGGGCAAGGACTTCATGTCTAAAACACCAAAAGCAATGACAACAAAAGCCAAAATTGACAAATGGGATCTAATTAAACTAAAGAGCTTCTGCACAGCAAAAGAAACTACCATCAGAGTGAACAGGCCACCTACAGAATGGGAGAAAATTTTTGCAATCTACTCATCTGACAAAGGGCTAATATCCAGAACCTACAAAGAACTCAAACAAATTTACAAGAAAAAAAAACAAACAACCCCATCAAAAAGTGGGCAAGGGATATGAACAGACGTTTCTCAAAAGAAGACATGCATACAGCCAACAGACACATGAAAAAATGCTCGTCATCACTGGCGGTCAGAGAAATGCAAATCAAAACAACAATGAGATACCATCTCACACCAGTTAGAATGGCGATCATTAAAAAGTCAGGAAACAACAGGTGTTGGAGAGGATGTGGAGAAATAGGAACACTTTTACACTGTTGGTGGGATTGTAAACTAGTTCAACCATTATGGAAAACAGTATGGCGATTCCTCAAGGATCTAGAACTAGAAGTACCATATGACCCAGCCATCCCATTACTGGGTATATACCCAAAGGATTATAAATCATGTTGCTATAAAGACACATGCACCTGTATGTTCACTGCGGCACTATTCACAATAGCAAAGACTTGGAATCAACCCAAATGTCCACCAGTGACAGACTGGATTAAGAAAATGTGGCACATATACACCACGGAATACTATGCAGCCATAAAAAAGGATGAGTTTGTGTCCTTTGCAGGGACATAGATGCAGCTGGAAACCATCATTCTCAGCAAACTAGGACAGAAAACCAAACATTGCATGTTCTCACTCATAGGTGGGAACTGAACAATGAGATCACTTGGACTCGGGAAGGGGAACATCACACACCGGGGCCTATCATGGGGAGGGGGGGAGGGGGAGGGATTGCACTGGGAGTTATACTTGATGTAAAGGACGAGTTGATGGGTGCTGACGAGTTGATGGGTGCAGCACACCAACATGGCACAAGTATACATATGTAACAAACCTGCACGTTATGCACATGTACCCTAGAACTTAAAGTATAATAATAATAATAATAATAATAAAATGTTGGGCCAACACAGGAGGATTACTTGAGCCCAGAAGTTTGAGATCAGCCTGGACAATATAGTAAGACCCCATCTCTAAAAAATTAATAAGTAAAAAAGAATGTTGGGAACACACTGTGGCAAACAGTTTGGCAGTTCCACAAACAATTAAACATACAGTGACCATATGACCCAGTGATCTAATCTTATACCCAAGAGAACTGAAAACATACATAAACATATGAAAAACTTATACACAAATGTTCAGAAAAGCATTATTTATAATAGCCAAGAAGTGGAAACAGCCCAAATGTCTGTCAACTGATGAATGGATAAACCAAATATGGTATATTCACACAATGGAATATTATTCAACCCCAAAAGGAATGAAGTACTGATACATGCTACCATGGATGAATCTTGAAAACATTATGCTCAATGAGAGAAGCCAGACAGTCGTGCGCAGTGGCTCACACCTGTAATCCCAACACTTTGGGAGGCTGAAGTGGGCAGATCACACTTGAGGTGGCCAACATGGTGAAACCCCATCTCTACTAAAAATACAAAAAATTAGCCAGGTGTGGTGGTGGGCACCTGTAATCCCAGCTACTCAGGAGGCAGAGGCAGGAAAATTGCTTGAACCTGGGAGGCAGAGGTTGCAGTGAGCTGAGATCTTGCCACTGCACTCCAGCCTAGGTGACAGAGAGAGAATCTGTCTCAAAAAAAAGAAAAAAGAAGAAAGAAAGAAGCCAGACATAAAAGGCTATATATTGTATGATTCCATTTACATAAAATGTCCATAATGGGCAAATCCATAGAGACTGAAAGTCAATTACTGGTCACCAGAAATGGGGGTGGAGGAACAGAGGGTCGCCGCTAATGGGTACAGGATTTCTTTCGGGGGTATGAAAATGTTCTGAAATTAGATAGTGGTGATGTGTGCACAACTTTGTGACTATACTAAAAAACACTGAGTCATACACTTAAAATACGAAAATTTTATGGTTTGTGAATTATATCTCAATTTTTTTAATGTTGTGCACATAGAAAAATAAGTGAAAGTGAAGATTGCAAAGATAATTTAGGGAAAGAAACCCCAGAAACTATGCCTACCTGTCTTTGGTACAATCATTCCTTCCTGTTACCACATGTGAGCTAGAGGCCTTCTCTACTCCTGGACTCTTACCTGAGAGAGGATGTGTAGCAGCCATGAAAACACACTGCTCAGGTCCCCTGCTGCAGGGGAATCACTGACTGATGGCCCCAGCTGCTACTCCTCTGGATTTGCCACCACATTTGTGCCAGGCTTCCATGGGCTGCTCTCAACCAATGGCTGGCCCTAGCAGGGGTACTAATGCCAGCTTATGCTAGCAAGACACAGAGTCCTCCAACAGGCAACTTTAGCTTGAGGACTCCCCATCCGTCTGGCACCACCAAGAAGTTTAGTGATGGTTCTTCTCTGCAGGCCAGAGCTCATGATTGGAAAGGCAATCAGAGCTGGGCTCCTTAATATTCATGTATATCATGGGGCCCAAAGATATAGAGGCTTGTGGCAGGGAAAGGGCCTTAACACGCAGAGTTTAGAGATGGTGAATAGAGCATATAATGTTCCTGGGGCAAAACAGATGGACAGCCATCAGGGGTGCTATGTAACATCTACAAGCAACACACACACACACACACACACACACACACACACACACATAAAATGGAAGAATGGAGGTTGAGGGTGATCACAAAAAACAAAACAAAACAAAACAAAACAAAACAAAAAAACTTGCTTTAACTCACTCTGTTCCCAGCCCAAGGCAACTTTTAGATCTGGAACCCACTGCCTAAAGGAGGTGAGGTGGCCAAGTCCCTTAACAGCACAGCAAGTTATACTATAATGATTCTCCCAGTTCTTCTTCCAAAGATCTAGAACCATTTACTCATGTGATTATATAGAAAAAACAGAGAAATTTCCAGACTTTTTGAGAACGATTGGACACAGAATCTGAGCTAACACGGATACCTAGAAACCCAAAGCCTCATCACGAGTCTCCCATTATTGCCTTATGTGGAGGCCATAAATAGAGTCCGGGTTACGGTCCAGTTCACAGGGAGCCTCGGTCCACGGGCCCACCTGGTGGTCATTTCCCCACTGCATGTATAATTGGTATGGATGTCCTTGGTAAATGATGTAAGCCCCACATTGGGTCCTTGGCTTGTGGAGTAAGAGCTATCATAGTGGTGACAGCCAAGTAGGAACTCTGAAACTGAGCCCCTACAAGCCAAGATAGTAAATCAAAAATGATACTACTGCCTTCTGATCAATGGTGAAAAAAAAAAAACCCAGCAACAACCTGATATCACTTGGAGGTGGGGGATGGAGATTAGTGCCATTATTAAAGATCTAAAGGATGCAAGACCTATCATATTTCCACCCATTTCACCAGTCTGTCCCTTGTAGCAACTGGATGGAACCACAAGCTCAATCAAGTAGCAGTCCCAACTGTAGCTGCTATGCTGGACACAGAATTAATACTGCAGCAGACTAATAAGGCCTCATGTATAGGACATGCAGCCAATGATTTGGCTAATGCATTCTTTTCCATTCTGCATTCACATGGGAGCAACAACAATAGTCATTGACACAAAAGGTGGCTAACAAGCTGGAGCCATGGTAAAATACATGTGCTGCAGGGATGGAAGATAATCCTTATCAAACTTCAGAGACCTGCCACTTCAGTGAAGCTTTTAAAGGTCCAATGGTCAGGGACATGCCAGAATATCCCTTCCAAAGTAAAAGACAAATTGCTGTATCTTGCATTCCCTACCACAAAGAAGGAAACACAGTTCCTGATAGACCTCCTTGGGTTCTAGAGGCAACACATTCCTCACCTAGGAATACTCCTCCTGCCCATACCAGGTGACATGGAAGGCCAGCAGCTCTGAATGGTGCCCAGAGCAGGAAAAGGCTACCAGGTCCAGCGGACCTGTCATGCCACTTGGGCCATAAAACCCAGCAGATCCTATGGCTTAGGGAATATTAGTGGTGGAAAAAAAGACGTACTGTGGAGGCTGTGGCAAGCCCTAGTGTGAGAATCTCAATGCAGGCCCCTGGGATTCTGGAGCAAGGCCATGCCATCTGCAATGGAGAATTTTATGCCTTTAGAAAAACAGTTCCTGGTATGTTACTGGGTCCTGATAGAGACAGAATGCTTGACCTTCGGGTAATCAAGTGACCATACATCTGCAACTATTCATTCAGAGCTGAATTCTGTTGACTCTGCCAAGTTATAAAGTGGGACAGGCCCAGCAGTAGATCATTATAAGATGGAAATGGTACATCTGCAATTGAGCCAGCATGAGCAGGTAGCCCAGCCTCCACATCACCGATCACAGCTGCACCAGTACCTCTCTCGCAGCTTACACCTATGGCCATATGGGGGGTGCTACACAGCGAACTGTAGGAGCAGGAAAAGGGCCAAGTTTGGCCTACAAACCTGTGTGGTACATGAATTATATACCAGTTTTTTACATGTTGGGCACAAGCTGTATGTGGATACCAGCTGAATTACACAAGCAGACAGTGGTTGCATTACAGCCACATTCAGAATTGGCCTTGAAAGACAGTGGAGAGGGAATCTTTTCCCAACAGGTAGAGTTATGGGCATCACACTGGTCATCCACTTTGCACAGATGGAGATGTAGCATGAAGTGAGACTATTTAAAGATTCCCGAGCTGCAGCCAATGGCCTGGCCACCTACACAGGGGCCTGGAGGGAGACTTGTGGTAGTGCTTCCCGGGACTTCCTTACTTCATTATAACTGTAAACAGATGTGGATAGCAATAATAGCTGGGGGAGGAGATGATTGCCAAGGGCTCAGATCCCTGGAGATGAAGGTTTGGGTCAAAATACCAGTAAGTTAGCACAACCTGCCAAGGTGGTGGCTGAAGATGAAGGAAATTTAGAATGGATGGTGGAGGAGGGAGAGGATGAATACCAGTTGTGACCCTGACCTAACTGCAACAATGAGTCCTGTAGTTCATCCCACTAACCTCTTCTAAGTTTCCCTCAGGAAGAGAGGCTGATGGGAATTGTGGACAAGCTGTTCCCTGAACCTATGTAGAGAAGTGCAAGGGGTGAACAGTGGATGGTGGTAGCCATGAAAATGGACAGCTCAGATCTCCTGTGGGGCATGCAATAGACTGACAGTCCAGCCAATGATTAGGCACAGCGGAGTATTAAGGTAGGCTCATTCCAGCAAGACACAGGACTCCTCCAATGTGAAACTGGCTTGAGGACACTCCATTGGCCTGGCTGAACCTCTTTTGGAGCTGTGCTGCAGTCCAAGACTCTTCTTACCCAATCCTGCTTCCTTCCCTTCCTCCCTGCACAGATGTCGGACCCGCATCATGGTCTTTGCCTTCTCCAGCTCCCTCCCCCAAGAAATCCCTTCATGTTTTATCTTATCTAGAAGTCTGTTTCTTGGTGAACTTGTTATAGCAGAGGCTGCATTTTAGTTGGGCTCTGTGAGTGGAGAATAGTTCTGTGAACAAGGTGCTTTTGGGTGCATAGAATTTTTAACATTACCCACTCTGCCCCAAATAGATGTCTTTATTACCTCTTGCCAGGAGTTGAGGAGTGATTGAGTGGAATGTACTCGCTATCATCTAAAACACTAAAAATGATGTATGAGGTAAATTTTGAAACTGCATTTTATCAATTCTCTTTATCTACTCAATTTCTACTGAATAGATATGAGAAGTGCCAAAACTTGCACAGTTCCTTACACATACTGTCAGAAGTGCTGGGATTTGGAGACCACTGAGGGGTTCCTGGTTTTGTGGGATTCAGTAGACTTGAATGCCACATTGGTGATTTGGTACCTAACTAGAAAAATAGACAGGCCCCCTTATTGCTGCAGGAGAATGCCAAGCTTCCCACCAGAGCCAACAAGTGAGCAACACCCTCTCATCCTTGCTAAACTAGCCAATGAAGCAAGCGTTGACGGGAGAGCCAGGGCTAGGCAGCATATTTTTAACACTTTCACATATCTCCTTCCTGGGACTGCTCTGTTCACATCTAGAGGGGTCTCCATATATGTGAATGAGTGATAGCAACTTAATTTGGTGTCTCCCTCAAGGGTTTAACACTCTGAGATTTCCAGTGAAATGAAATTTTTAAGTGCAGGGGTTCTCCCACCAACTATGACTTGCGAACAGGCACCTACTGTATACCGGAAACAGTATTAGGTGGGCTGAAGATTTAAAATCAGAGATATCTGAGTATGCCCCTAGTTGAAAAAAATATAAAAATAAATAAAAAATAAAATCAGAGATTACTTTCAAATATGTTGTCTAATGGCTAATGAGGTCATCCAAAACAACAGAAGGCAGCAGGGCAGGGATTGCCATTTCATTGTGCAGAGAGGGAAAAAAGGCTCAAAGGTAAAGTGATTTGCTCAAGATCAAAGTTCAGGTCTTGCTTTCCTCACTTCCTTAGTAGCTTGCCTAAGCTTAAAGAGCATACAGTCTTTTGGTTAACTAGTACTCTTGACTACCAAGACAATCACATATATTTCATCAACCAAGGTAGATGAGGTCAGGAGATGTCACATTCGAGATTTTTAAAAATCATGACTAGTGATTGTATTGGACGCTGTGATGCACCACCCTGACCTCCCTTCAGGAATGGAAGAGGCACTCCCAGCTACTAGCAGTGCTACCACCAGAAGGCCCTTAGCTGTCAGCCTTTACAGGAATCACCCTGGGAAGACAACAACATTGCCAAGGTCATGATCCTTTACCAGGGCAGCCTGCATCCAATGACTCGTTGCCATGGGGGTTTAAAGGCTAGGTCCTCTTACCCCAACTAGGGACAAGCACCAAGGATCACCTTATCCCAGATTCTGAACTCCCCATAAGGTCAGCTGAGGCCTCCACTGAGACTGCATTACAGCTCAACTTCTTCCCTTCTCCTCCAGTTTTTGATACCAAGAACAATTCCTAATAAATCTCCTGCATGCTGATCTTCAATTGACTCTTAGATAATTCCAGTAGTCTAAAAAGCAGACACTAGATTAGAATATTGGAAGGGGATCACCCAGCTGGCAATGAGGATCCCATCACAGGTGGTAGATGGCCCAAGGTAGCAGGGCAATAGTTTAAACTTTTACCTGTGGTGGGACACATTGGGATGGTACCATTGGGAAGGTTACCATTGGTATGGTATCCTGATGGGAAGGAAGGCACTGGCTGGCATGACATATCATGCATTGGAGAAATACAGGCAAAAAAGTAACAATAAGGACAATGAAAATGGGTAGCTATTGCTAATACACAATCAACACTGTGGGAAAAGATAACGGAAAGCTGATAGTGATTAATCATCAATTAAAAGCTAAGTGTGAAAGCCAGATGCCCCCTTTCATAGCATTTGAAGAGGCTCTGATCACCTGTGATGAGAGGACAGGAAAAGCCAAGGGTTAGGCTGAGGACTTAAGAGCAGTTGAGTTCCAAAGATTAAACTGTCAACCAAGGTAGGTTTGCTATGCCAAGGACAGGGCCCTGCTTGGGAAAGAATGAGACCATTACCCATGGGATGAAGACCTCTGGGTTGATCCACTTTAAAATGTTGAATCTCTACACTTCCTTGAACTTTCTGATCATGAAGAAGCAGGCCACTCCTGCTGATGAGGGGCTGGCACTCCCCTCTTGCTCAAAGATGATGCAAAAGCTTCTTCCCAGGAAAATAACATATGCCTCCATGGCTGGCCCTCATCTTCCTCCTGGTCACTAGGCCAATAATGAGGCACAACATGATCAAGCGATGCAATAGCAAACAATAAAGACTAAATGCTCCTTAAGTCCAGGCAACCTGGTAGGCAATTGAGAAAAGCAGGACCTGACTTGCAGCCTGCGAGGGAGGAAGGAGACTACAACCCAGGGCCTGGCCAGCACACAGCAGCGGGAGTGAGGAGAGGACACATGGGACTGGATTCTCAGGGTGAGCAAAGAGGGCAAACATAAGGTTGAATAACGAAGAGTTTATGGTTTTGGGAATGCTCTCCTGGGATCCATAATATAATCTGGCGAAGATCCCAGGAGACGGTGTGAACAGGTTACCAGGATGGCTCCTAGAAACACAGTGGGCCATGCTACGTGAGTAGAAATACAAGAAGTATTCCTGGCAAATGATGGAGGAAAGGATCAAAAGGATAGAAGGTAGGGTGCTAGATGGATACTATAAAAGGCTGGAAAACCCATCAGAGGATACACCACTTACCAAAGTAATACCATACACCAGCTTTATGAGGAGGTTTAATGGTGGCTGTCTTCTATGGGCCAGGGCTGATGGTAGAGATGCCATTATAGGACTGGACTCATTGATAGCAACTAGGATGAGGATGACAGGACCCTCCCTCCTGCATCTTGTGGTAATGCTTAATTGTCAGAGGGCAGATGGATGTCATTATCACAGTGAGAGGCAAGGTTGGAGGGGCAGCCAGGGGGGCTGAGACACAGAGTTATGGAGACGATTAATAGAACACAGCCCAGCACTTTGGGAGGATCATTTGAGCCCAGGAATTCAAGATCACAGTGAGCTAAGATTGTACCACTGCACTCTTGCCTGGGCAACAGAGTGAGACCCTGTCTCAGGAAAAAAAAAAAAAAAAGAAGAAGAAGAAAGAAAAAAGAATACAGGATCTCTAGAAACAAAATAAGTAGGATGCCAACAAGGATATTACTCAAATTGTAAAACCAAAATAAATCAAAGATGGATACTGAGGAGGCTGAGGTCCCTAAGAAAATGTCAAGGTCATGGCCTCTTTCCAGGGTAGCCTTTATCCAATGACTCATTGACACGGGGTTTAAAGCCTAAGCCCTCTTGTTAGCTTAGCTGTGAGACATTTGGGTTGACCCACTTGAAAATGTTGACTATATTTCCCTGAAGCTTCTGACTGTGCAGGAGTGGCCCACTCCCACCAACTGGGGGCTAGTACTGCGTGCTTGCTTGAAGATAATGTAGCACCTTCTGAACCTGGACCAGTTTTTAGACCCAAGTAATTGCCTGAAGGAGATGCCAGACTCCCAAATGGAAGGATCCTGGAACGCCATGGCAAATGTACATGGTAGTGTTTCCCTATGTTTCCTCCACAAATGGGCCTACCATCATTTACTTGGGTAACCATACACTAAGGAAAGGGGACCGCATAAAAGGACCCTAGTGGACACAGGGTCCAAGTCAACCTTAATTTCCAGAGTCCTAAAACAGCACCAAGTCCCCTCAGTGGATCATATGGAGTTTAGGTAAAAACTGGAGTCCTGGCCCAAGTCCTGGTCACAGAAATGTCAAGTAGGTCTGCAACCCATACAGTGATCATCTCTCTGATTTTCTAATGTGTAACTGGAAGGATACACTTAGTATTTGGTAGAACCACCACACTGGTACCTTGGCCTATAGGGTAAAAGCTTTCATAGTGGAAAGGCCAACTGAAAACCTGTGAAACTGCCCCCCACTCCTTGGCTTACAAGCAAGCCAAGACAGGAAATGCAAAGCAATATTGCATTCAGGGGAAATGGAAAAATTAGTGCATCCTGAATGAAAGGTTGCAGAGATAGTGGTTTCCATCATGTCTTCATTTAATTCATCAGTCTGGCGCCTGGAGAAAATGAGACAAATCCTGGGCAATGAATGTAGACTACTGCAAATTTAACCAAGTAGTAACCACAGTTGCAGCTGCTGTGTCAGATATGCTATCTTTGGTAGAACAGACCTAGATGGCCTCAGGTATGTGGTATGATCTGATCATTGTATTCTCTCTCTTTCAGAAAAGATTATCAGGAACAGTTTACATTCACTTAGAAGAAACAACAGCATACATTTATAGTCTTGTCCCAGAGCTATATTAACTCTCCTACTCTTTGGAGAGATCTGGTCTGGCTGAAAATCCCACAGAATATCATACTGATTTTCTATATACATGATGATTATGCCATCTACATGGACAGCAAGTAGCTAGCACATTAAGGGACTTGTTAAGGTAAGTATACTTTCCAGAGAGTGGGAGATAAACCCTGCAAACAGCTGAGGTCTCCCACATCAATAAAATCAGTGATCTGGTGCATGCCAGGAAATCCCCTCCAAAGTTAAGGACAAATTATTGCATTCCACTAAAAAGAAGGAAACACAGTGCCTGGTAGGCCTCTTCAGATTCCAAAGGCAGCATATTTCACAACAGGAAACATTACTCTAACCCATGTACTGAGTTACATGAAAAGCTGCCTGCTTCGAGTGGGATTCAGAGCAGGAAAGGTGAGTCCCGGTGGCAATGGAAGTGGCCCTCCCACTTAGTCCATACATCACAGCAGGCCCCGGGGTATTAGCGGTACCAATAGTGAGAAAAGACATGAGGATTTTCTTGAAAGTCCCAGTGGGAAAATTACACTAGAAAACCCTAAAGTTCACCAGGCATGGTAGTTCACACCTGTAATCCCAACACTTTGAGAGGTTGAGACGGGCGGATCACTTAAGCCCAGAAGTTCCAGACCAGCTTGGGCAACATGGCAAAACTCTGTCTCTACAAAAAATCCAAAAATTAGCCAGGCAAGGTGGTGCACTTCTGTAGTCCCAGCTACTTGGGAGGCTGAAGTGGGAGGTTGAGGCTGCCATGAGCCATAATTGAGCCACAGCACTCCAGCCTGGGTGAGAGAGCAAGACCTTGTCTCAAAAACCAACAACAACAACAACAAAAACCCCAGAGTTCTGAAGCAAGGCCATACAATCTGCAGCAGAGCAGCATACACCTTTCAAAAATCAGCACTGGGTGTAGTAGAAATGGAGAGCCCAATAATGGGACACTACATGACCATGCATCTAGAACAACCCGTTATGAACTGGGTCCTATAAGGCCCATCAAATTATAAGGTTGGCAGGCCCAAAGCAATCTACTGAAAGATGGAAGTGGCACATCCAAGAACGAGCACAAGCAGGACCAGAGGTTACAAGCAAGCTGCATGAGCAGGTATCACAGACCCCCATGTCATACGACACCATTGCATCAGTACCTGTCCCTGTGCTCTATGATTTCACATAGGGGACAGGGGAAGTATGTTATGGTGAATTGATGAATAGGCCAAGCTTGGTTTTCAGATGGGTCAATTTAAGATATGAATGCAAATCAGAAAAGGACTATATTTCCATCTGTCTCAGAGGTGGATTTGAAATAGTGATATGAAAAGAGAAATGACCTGAGGTTAGAATATACATTAATTCATGGCAGTGTAAAATGGCTTGGCCAGATTGTTAGGGAACAAGAAGGAGAAAGAATGGTATATCAGGGACAAGAAATCTGAGTCTATAACTTATGAGAGTGGACACAAAGTATATAGACAGTTGTGTTGCATGTTCATGCCCACCACAGAGCATCCACCAGGAAAAGGAACTAAGTCTCAGGGTATAGTTCAGCTGACAGCCAGTTGACATCAGTCACCCCAGTGCTGGCACATGGGTACACATGAACAGAGTACTATAATGACAACAAAGTTCGGTACACCTGGGTCCAACAACATAGGGTCCCATTTACTGAGGCTGATCTAGCTGCTGCCACTGCCAGTGACAAAGACCAACTTTGAGTGCAGAATATAGCTTTATCCCTTAAGTAGACCCACTGGCCACTTGGTGGCAAGCGTGGTGGCAGTACTTGGTGGCAAGTCACATTGGCTACCTTCCACCTAACATAGGTAACAATTCATTTAGACAAAAATGACCCCGGTTACCATCACTTCCACCGACCCACTAGGAGAATTTGTACTTCCCATCCCCACAATTCTGGGCTCTGTCAGTTAGAGGTACTGATTCCAAAAGCGGGATGCTCACTCTAGGGGATGCAGTGAGAGTCCCACTGAACTGTAAGCTACAGTGGCAGGGGAGGTGATGGGGTGGGGAACTTTGGACACCCAGGAGATTCACTTGGGCACCTCTTGGTATTGCCTTGTTCTATTTTGGCGGTGAATGCAGAGGTGCAGCAGCCATAGCCTGAGAAGGGCATGGTTGACAGAAGCTCAGACTCCTCAAAGACTGTGGGCATGGCTAGGTCATCCCCCTGGCAAAGATGTTGGCTGAAGGTAAGGGGAGTCTGGATGGGGAAGAGTAGGGGAAGACAATGAGTGTCACTTAAAACCCCAGAACTAGCTGCAGCAGCAAAGGCTGTGGTTCATCCCACTAACCTTCATCTTTTTTGTTGTTTTTTGTTTGTTTGTTTGTTTTTTGAGATGGAGCCTCACTCTGTCGTCCAGGCTGGAGTGCAGTGGTGCAATCTCCGCTCACTGTAACCTCTGCCTCCCAGGTTCAAGCGATTCTCCTGCCTCAGCCTCCTGAGTAGCTGGGACTACAGGTGCGCGCCTCCACGGCCAGCTAATTTTTTTTTATTTTTAATAGAGACAGGATTTCACCATATTGACCAGGCTGGTCTTGAACTCCTGACCTCAGGTTTTCCGCCTGCCTCTTCCTCCCAAAGGCTGGGATTACAGGCATGAGCCACCGAGCCAGGGCTTTTGAATGATACTCCTGAAAGATATCAGAATAACTTATCACACATCAGTTTCCCGTGGCATGATCAGTTGACATTCAATCTTGGACGGCGCTGTTACTTAGAAATGAGGGAGAATCATCAGTGGGGCACTGGATACTAGATGGAACTCAGCATTTAACAGATTGGGGATAGATGAATAAAAGTGAACTTGCTGGAAATGCATTTAAATGTTACCAGCTTCCACTATTTTGCATTGGAAGACCAGCTCTGTGCCCAAAACAATGTTGTGCCAAATAAAAGTTCCCAGCAAATGATAGTAACCCCAAATTTTTTGCCTGATAGAAATACATAATTTGTGATATTATTTTTAAGGAAAAACAACAAGCCCATTATAACAGAGCCACCATATTAACATAACTGATTCTATATTCAATTTAATTTCCTAAGAAGTGTGCAAGATCTTTTTGAGGCCATGTGATTGCTATCTGCCACTCTTATTTTATTTGCTTCCAATGATCTCCTCTTCAGGGCTCCTAGCTGAATGGGCCTGGACGCTAAAAGCATTACTCAGTGTCTCTGGTCAGGGGGCCTCTCCCAATTCCTGGCATGCTCTGCCTAAGGAAGAAGGCACATACATCACATACACCTCAGTTCCAGGACTCCTAGCTTCCTTCAGTACCTATTCCCATATATGGAGAGAAAAGGAGATGCAATGTAAAGAATTCTGAACCAGAAGTAGATCGGCTTTGAAGTCTCAGCCTAACATTTGCAAACTGGATTCTCAGGCAAACCACTTTACCTATACTTCCCCTAAAGTGCAACTACTACCTGTCTTACCCAGTTATATTCTTTGAGGACCAAGTGAGATAATATATGTGAAAGTACTTTGTAAACTAGGATGCATTCATACTCAGGTAAGTTTTATTTTAATCACCGCTGGGCGTACCTCTCCTTCCCCTCTTCATCTCACCTTTCAAGGCTTACCACCCTCTTTGAGATTTCTCTAATCCCTTTATCCCTTAAAGTCCTCTTTCTCCAGCGTCCCTGTGGGTTTCTCCTACATGTCTAATATATTCCACGCATTTCTGCACTTTACAAAACATCTTATTCTATTACCTGTTTCACATATATTAGTCTTCTCTGCAATTTGAATACAGGTGCATTATAAACAAAGACCACGTTATATTCTAAAACTTCTCTTCTTTCACTGGATACATGATAGGTTCCCAATAAATAGGAACTTGACAAGCTGATTCTAAAATATATAAGAAAGGGGCCAGGCACAGTGGCTCACACCTGTAATCCCAGCGCTTTAGGGGGCTGAGGCGGGCAGATCACTTGAGGTCAGGAGTTCGAGGCCAGCCTGGCCAACATGGTGAGACCCGTCTCTACTAAAAATACAAAAATTAGCCGGTGTGGTGGCATGCGCCTGTAATCCCAGCTACTCGGAAGGTGGTGGCAGGAGAATCACTGGAACCCGGGAGGCAGACGTTGCAGTGAGCCAAGATTGCACCACTGCACTCTAGCCTGGGTGACTGAGCAAGATTCTGTCTCAAAAACTAAATTAATAAAATAAAATAAAATATATATGGAAGAGCAAAGGCCAAAGGCTAGCCAAGATACTCCTGAAAGATAATAATAATAAGGTGAGGAGACTTGCTCAACAGATACCAAGACTTAAAAAGTTGTAGTAATTAAGGTAATGTTTATTGACACACAGATAGACAAAGTGACCAGTGGAAGAGAATAAAGACAATCTGAAGCAGTTGCATGCATATATAGAAATATAAGATATCTCTGCCTGGCGTGGTGGCTCATGCCTGTAATCCCAGCACTTTGGGAGGCCAAGACGGGCAGATCACTTGAGTCTAGGAGTTTGAGACCAGCCTGGGCAACATGGCGAAATCCTGTACCTAGAAAAAATATAAAAATTAGCCAGGTGTGGTGGTGGGTGCCTGTAATCCCAGATACTCGGGAGGCTGAGGTGGGAGGATTGCTTGAGCTCAGGAAGTCAAGGCTGAAGTGAGTGATGATCATGCCACTGCACTTCAGCCTGGGTAACAGAGCCAGACCCTGCCAGAAAAGAAAAGAAGAGAAAGAGAGGGAAAAAAAAGAAAAGAAAAAGAAAAAGAAATGTAAGGTATCTCAAAAATAACATTATATAGGGGAAAGATGAACTAGAAATGGCACTGAGACAACTGGTTACCTATATGGAAAAAATTAAAATGGATTTCTACCCCAAACCATGTATAAAAATCAATTCCAGATGGACTAAAAATTTAACTGGGAAAGGCACACTTAACTATTTAGAAGAGATTATCTTTATGACTTTAGAGTACAGAAAAGTTTCCTTAAAAAGATGGAATAAACACTCACATTAAAAAAAGAAAGAAGGCTGAACGCAGCGGCACATGCCCATAGTCCCAAAGCTTTGGGAGGCCAAGGCAGGAGAATTATTTGATCCCAGAAGTTCAAGATCAGCCTGGGCAATACAGTGAGGCCCCCAGCTCTAAAAAAAAAAAAAAAAAAAAAAAAAAAATTTAAATTAGCTAGGCACAGTGGGGCATACCTGTAGACCCAATTACTTGGGAGGCTGAGGTGGGAGGATCGCTTGAGCCCAGAAGGTCAAGGTTGCAGTGAACCATGATTGCACCACTGCACTCCAGTCTGGGTTACAAAGCAAGATCCTGTCTCAAAAAAAAATTTAAAAGACTGAAAATTTTTACTACGTTAAAATAAATAACCTCTGTTCATCAAGATATCATAAAGAAAGTGAAAAGGCAAGCCATAAACTGAAAGTATTTTCAAAGCATCTAAGTAACAAAGAATTTGTATCCAGGACATATAAACAATAATAAGAAAAAGACTGCTCAACGGCCTTGACAAGATCTTCAGAGGAGAGAGAGTTTTGGAATTTTGAGTCCTGCCAATTTACAGGGGTTGTCAGGAGGGGCTTGCCACAAATATGGGCCTTCCCCAGATCTAGCCTAACAAAGCCTAAAAGTAATTCTACACAAATTAAAAGCGATCAGTCAGTAATTGAACTGCCTGCTAAAACAAAAATCATCACTCTTTGGAGGAAGAAAATAAAACTCAAGGTCTCTACAATGTATTAAATATCAACACCAATTTCCAGCATGCAATTTAAAACTATTATACATGGAAAAAAAAAAAAACCCAGAAAAATGTGACCTTGAGATGGCACAGGTATATATGATTTAGCAAACAACTTTAAGCAGCTATAAGTATGGTCAGGACTTAAAGAAGCATATGGCATTAATATGCAAAAAGATAGGGATGATCAGCAGTGAAAAGAACATTTATTTTATTTTATTTTTTATTTTTTGAGACAGGGTCTCACTCTGTCACCCAGGCTGGAGGTAGTGGTATGATCACAGCCCACTGCAACCTCAAACTCCTAGGCTCAAGCAATCCTCCCACATCAGTCTCCCTAATAGTTGGGACTACATGCTCATGTCATCATGCCTAGCTAGTTCTTTTTTTTTTCTGAGACGGAGTCTCGCTCCGTCTCCCAGGCTGGAGTGCAGTGGCCGGATCTCAGCTCACTGCAAGCTCTGCCTCCTGGGTTTACACCATTCTCCTACCTCAGCCTCCCAAGTAGCTGGGACTACAGGTGCCCACCACCTCGCCCGGCTAGTTTTTTTGTATTTTTTAGTAGAGACAGGGTTTCACCGGGTTAGCCAGGATGGTCTCGATCTCCTGACCTGGTGATCCACCCGTCTCAGCCTCCCAAAGTTCTGGGATTACAGGCTTGAGCCACCACGCCCGGCCTAGCTAGTTTTTTTAAATTTTTTATAGACATGTGTCTTGCTATGTTTCCCAGGCTGTTCCCAAACTCCTAGCCTCTAGTGATCCTCCTGCCTCAGCCTCCCAAAGTGCTGGAATTACAAGCATAAGCCACCATGCTCAGCAACCCCCCCAAAAAATTTTAAACATCCAAGTGGAAATTGTAGAATTGAAAAGAACAATAACTGAAATGAAAAATTTATAGTATGGGCTTGACAGAAGAAAGGGTTAGCAAATTTGAGACAGGGCAATAAAAAGTATCCAATCTTAAAAAGAGAAAGAACAAAATTCAAGAAAAGTTTGAGACCTCCTGGGCAACAGAATGAGACTGCATCTCAAAAAAAGAAAGAGAGAGGGAAGGAAGGAAGGACGGAAGGAAAGAAGGAAGGAAGGAAAGAAGGAAGGAAGGAAGGAAGGAAGGAAGGAAGGAAGGAAGGAAGGAAGGAAGGAAGGAAGGAAAAAGAAAGTGAACTGGGCCTCAGGAATTTATAAAAATTACCAGTCTCACATACATTAAAAGGAGTCCCAGAAGGAGGATGAAAGTGCAACAGATAGTTATACGAGTAAGGAATGGCCAAAAGTTTTCCAAATTTAAATGTGAAACTTGACTTACAGATAAATAAAGATAGGCCAAATTAAAAAAAAAAAAAAAAAAAAACTCACACACACTTGGGCACACCATTGGTACATCTTTACCTAAAGACAAACAGAAAAATTTTGAAAGCCCACAGTTAAAAAAGAAAGAGAGAGAGAGAGAGAGATTACATACAGGAAACAATGAAATGAATAACAGTTGACTTCTCCTTACAAACAATGAGGGCTATAAGACATTGGAATGATATATTTAGAGTGCTGAAAGAAAAAAAACAAGCTGACATCCCATAATTCTGTATCTAACAAAAGTATCCTTCCAAAACAGGGATGAATGAAGACATTTCAGATAAACAAAAGCCAAGAGAATCTGGCACCAGCAGACCTGCTTTACAAGAAATGCTAAAGGATATTATATTCTTCAGGATAAAGAAAAATAATACCAGATGGAAATCTGGAACTACAGAAAAAAAAAAAAAAATGAAGAGTGCCAGAATTGGTAAATAAGAGGGTAAATTTTAAAAACATTTTTATCTTCTAATGCCTTTCAATGACAACTGACTGCTTAAAGAAAAAAATAGTATTGTAAGGTGGCATTTATCATGTATATAGAAATAAAAGATGTTACTGTAATAGCACAATGAATGGGGTGGCAGGTTAATGGAATTGTACCATTTTAAGGTTATTGGATGTGGAAAGTATCAGGTGGCACACCTGAAGTGTGAAGTGGTACAATATTCACTATAAATACTTTGATAGGCTAAGAATGTATAGTATTAGTACTGGAACAACCATTAAAATAAATAATAGAAAGAATTATAACTGAAAGGGGAGGAAGAAGACAACCAAATGAACAAAGAATGGAATAGATGGGGTTGATACTCATCCAGTAGCACAACTTTGAAATACTGAGTGTGAAAAATCTGCCATATTGTTTAACATGTTTAAAAAATATTTTGAGTTTTATCCCTGGGAACAGAGATTTCACAGAAAAAGAAACATGAACAGTGAATAAATATAGCAAGTGAGTGAATGATTTTTTTTTTGAGACAGGGTCTGACTCTGTTGCTCAGGATGTAGTGCAGTGATAAGAACACGGTTCAGTGCAGCCTTGATCTCCCCAGCTCAAGCAAGCCTCCCACCTCAGCCTCCTAGGAGTAGCTGAGACCACAGGCACATGCCACCATGCCCAGCTAATTTTTCAATTTTCCGTAGAGATGGGATTTCACTATGATGTTGCCTAGGCTGGTCTCAAGAAATCCTCTTGCCTCGGCCTCCCAAAGTGCTGACATTACAGGCTTGAGCCACCACACCTGGCCAGTAAATGAAATTTAATACCATGATAATATGCCAATGGTTTGATATACCGTTTTAAACCCACCAGGTTAGCCAAAATTAAGAGGTCTGATAACACCAAGTGTTAGCAAAGATACAAATCAAAGAGAACTCTTTCATATATCTGGAAGAACTGGAAATTGGTACAATGAATTTTAGAAAATAATTAGACATTATCTTGTTAGGGCTGAAAATGTACATAACTTACAATCCAGCCAGAGTCCTACCAGAAAATCTGCAAACACCTAAGTATTTGTGACATAGGGTAATGAGTGAAGGAAATTGTGATGTGATGAAACACCTGAAAAACCAAGCAGGTTAATGAAGCAATGGAAACATTAGCAGCAGCAGGCAGCTACTACAACCCTTAGGCTAGGCAGGAGGCAGCCAACACTAGCCTGCTACCAAATCCAGCTCACTGCTAGTTTTTGGAAATAAAGTTTTATTGGAACACAGATACACCCACTCACAGAGTTGAGTGCGACAGAGGCTATATGAACTGTAAAGACTAAAGTATTTTACTCTTTGCTCCTTTACAAGAAAAGCTTGATGACCCCTAGGCTAGCAAGACAAAGGAAGCAATGTTATAGAAATGCATGGACAATAATCACCTGGCAGAAGCTAGAACCACAGTGGACCTATCCAGAACCGAGAGCCAGGAAGACACTCAGCCACTGCTACTTCCAAAAAGACTGTTCAAGACACAGAGGGGAACAAATACCTGGCTTCTTTCACTCCCATCTCCCTTTCTGGTGCCTCCCACACACCAACCCGGCGGACACAAAACCCTGAAACACGCAGCCTATGGGGATCCACCTCCTGTAATATAAAGCAGAGCAGCAGAACGGCAAGAACTGGATCTGAGAGTAAATCAAACCAAGAACTGCCAAATACCTTAGAAAAACCCTCACATGTCTGGACTAGGAGACATAGAAAGAATCTTCTAGCAGCATTGTTACTAACAGAAAAAAAAAAAAAAAAAAAAAAAACAGAAGCAACCGGCCAGGTGTGGTGGCTCACGCCTATAATCCCAGCACTGTGGGAGGCCAAGGGGGGGAGGAATGCCCAAGTCCAGGAGTTCAAGACCAGCCTGGGCAACATAATGAGACCCTGTCTCTATAAAAAAAATTTAAAAAGTAACCAGGCATGGTGGCATGTACCTGTGGTCCCAGCTACCAGGGAGGCTAAGATGAGAGAGGGTCACCTGAGCCCAGGAGGTTGAGGCTGCAGTGAACCAAGATCGCGCTACTGTACTCCAGCCTGAGTAACACAATGAGACCCTGTCGCAAACACACACACACACACACACACACACACACACACACACACACAGAAACAACCGAAGTTTCCAGTAACTGGAGAATGATTTAAAATACTGTGGAATGGCAGGGTATGGTGGCTCACACCTGTAATCCCAGCACTTTGGGAGGCCCAGGCAGGTGGATCACCTGAGGTCGGGAGTTCAAGACCAGCCTGACCGACGTGGAGAAAAAAACCCCATCTCTACTAAAAATACAAAATTAGCCAGACATGGTGGCACATGCCTGTAATCCCAGCTACCTGGGAGGCTGAGGCAGAAGAATCACCTGAACCTGGGAGGTGAAGGTTGCAGTGAGCCAAGATCACGCCATTGTACTCTAGGCAGGGCAACAAGAGCAAAACTCCCTCTCAAAAAAAAAAAAAAAAAAAAAAAAATATATATATATATATATATATAGAGAGAGAGAGAGAGTGGAATATTCACATAATGGAGTACTGCATAACAGTGAGAATAAATGGACTATAACTCTACATAAAATAAATTTGACTCTAATATAATGCTAAGCTTAAAAAATCAAAATACCAAAAATGTACTGTATTACATTTATCTGAAGTTCAAAAATGCAAAACTAAATAATACATTGTTTTGTGATCAATACTTATGTATTAAATCTATAAAGAAAATTTATCCCTGAGAGGTCTGAGAAAAAAGAAAAAAAGAAAAAAAAAGCAAATCTATTTAAAAAGTAAGGAAATGACAAATACAAAATTCATGATAGTGTCTCAATGGAGTGGGTAGAGAGAACGCAGAGAGATGAAATTAAGGAGAAATGTAAAGGTAGCTTTGACAGTATTGGTGATGTTTTATTTTTAAGTTGGATATTTGCTTCTCTGGTATTCATTTTATTATTAACCTTTATAACTTACATATGTTTATATATTTATACATAAATATATATGTGTTATAAGGGTTAATTATATATATGTATGTATCAAATATTTTATAATAATTATTTTATTTATTTTTCTCTTTTTTAAAAATTGAGACAGGGTCTTGCTCTGTCACTCAGGCTGGAGTGTGCAGTAGCTTGAATATGGCTCACTGCAGCCTGGAACTCCTGGACTCAAGCAATCCTCTCACCTCAGCTCCTGAGTAGCTGGGACTACAGGCACATGCCACCATGGCCAGCTAATTTTTTTAATTTTTTTGGTAGAGTTGGGGTCTCACTATGTTGCCCAGGCTGGTCCCAAACTCCTGGGCTCAAGCCATCCTCCTGCCTTGGCCTCCCAAAGTGTTAGGATTACAGGTATAAGCCACCCCACCCGGCCAATAATTATTTTAAAAGAAAAGAAAACCATGTTTCCTAACTAGACCTTATTTCTGTCTTTCCCTTAGGTATTTCAAGGTCCCTGAAAAGGGGAATTGCTCCTTTAGATTGGAAAACACAAACAGAAAACTTTATCCTAAGAAGACCCTCATTACCACAACCACCTCAGGCTGGTCCCAATCATAATTATAATATAGACAAAATCTGTTTTGAGAAAATCACTCTCCCTTAGGAGATGATACATAGAAAGGCACAGATACACTATGGAAGCAGAAGAGAAGACAGAAAGACACAAAAGATAGAAAGATACAGAAGTATTGCCAGGGAAGGCCACCATGTACTATCCTCTGCTAGAGAGACTCAAAAGAGCCTGCAATCTAGCTGTGGAAATGACAAGGTACAAAAACTATGTGCCATGAGAGCTTAGAGAGTGAGTTCTGTAAGACAGAGGTGATGGGAGAGATCAAGACTGACTGGGAAGGTGAAGGAAGGTGTCATAAAAGGAGAGGAAATTCCTTTCTTGACTGGCGCTTGACATCCCCGAATCCATCAGTAACTCACTAGATGATCCTGAGCAGACCAGTATGTATCTATACTTCAGGTTCCACCCTGTAGAGAGAGATAAAGTCCATCCGCTTTCAAGTGATGTTTGGGAGGAAATGATTGGTGACATGGAAAATTAAGAAAACACTTTATTGATATGATTTTTTTAAAGAGATACACCAAACACCAACACCTTGTCACCTTGTTCTCTAAATTCCTAGGAATCAGCAAAGCAACCCTAGGCTTTGCTAGAGCACAGCAGCTTTTGTGCAGTGTGAGGCATCCTGCCAAGGCTCCCAGGTTGGTCCCTGCCCCTGGCATATTGATGGCAGTAGGGATGACAGGGAGAGTATGCTTTTAGATCGGGATTCAAGGTATAACAGAGTACCTTGCACATACTGACTGATTAAATGCTTAACGAATGAATGAATGATCTCCAGCCAGCAATACAGTGTTCGGTGCATCCTTTAATACAAATTGCATGGGAGTGCAACACACCCAGATATATTAAAACCATAAGTAATATCTAAGAACTTAATTGATATATTTAATAGCTCAACATAAACATATGCAAAATGTACAGCAAATGTTTATATAAAGTACTTTGGGCCAGGCACAGTGGCTCACGCCTGTAATCCCAACACTTCGGGAGGCCGACGCGAGTGGATCACTTGAGGTCAAGAACTCAAGACCAGCATGGCCAATATGGTGAAACCCCGTCTCTACTAAAAATACAAAAAATTAACCAAGCGTGGTGGCACGCACCCGTAATCCCAGCTACTTGGGAGGCTGAGGCAGGAGAATCACTTGAGCTCAGGAAGCAGAGGTTGCAGTGAGCCGAGACTGCGCCACTACACTCCAGCCTGGGTGTCAGAGTGAGACTCGGTCTCAAAAAAAGAAAAAAAAAAAGGGTCTTCTTCTTGAAAACAGTGTATTTAATGTCTCATGAGTAATATTAATGTTCTCTTTCTGTTTTTTATTTAATTAGGTGGAGGTCAAATTAATCTTTCAATGCCAAATTTCAGAGATAACTCAGCAAAAAGTTCATCAAAACAGCCTTCTTTGTGTGACTTAAGGGACCTTGGAAACCTGGGTCATAGTGAAGGAATGCACCTCATGCACTGGGCCACTTCTCTGATGTTACCAGTTGCTTAGGATGTGACACTCTGACCCCACTGTGAAGTAAAACCTGAGCATTTCACTTTCCTGAAATGGCAGATGGCTCAAGGACTTAGATTTAACAAATGCAAGAGCACAAGGGATTGGAGTCTGATATAATGTCACATAAGGATTTCCAGTAGCCCTGGGGAAACATTGAGCTCTTTCTTCTCCAGATCAGCACATCTACTTTGTCACTCCACAGCTGACAATACAATTTGTATTTGAAAACCACGGGAGGGAAAATAAGTGATGCAAATTTCTCCTCATTCACCTGTTACATAAAGTTCAGATTTCATGGCTGAGAATTGAAGTTCTACTTAAAGATCCTCAAATCTGACAGTTGAGAAAGTAGCTCTCCTTTACATGACTTGTCTTGATCGCTAAGGTACCGCAAACACAGGCTGCTCAAGAGACCTGCCTGGTGCACACATCCTCTACTACCAGTAGAGACCTGAAGAAGACTCTAGTCGATTATGTTTCTTCCCCCTTACCAGTCCCCGCCAGTGGGCTATAGGGGCTGCACATTTCAAATACATTGTTTTCATTGTGGTAAAATATATATAACATAAAATTTACCATTTTATCATGTTAAATCACTTAGTGGCATCAATTGTAGTCACAATGTTATATAATCATCACCACCATTTCCAATTCCAAAATCTTTCATCATCTCAAACTGAAACTCTGTAACCATTAAGCAATAACAGCCCATACTCCCTTCTCTGTGTTCGAACCACTGCTCCACTGTCTGTGGATCTGCATACTTTAGGGACTCATATAAGTGGAATCAAGGCCAGGCACAGTGGCTCATGCCTGTAATCCCAGCACTTTGGAAGGCCAAGGTGGGCAGATCACCTGAGCTCAGGAGTTCAAGATCAGCCTAGGCAACATGGTGAGACACCATCTCTATTTTTAGAGGTGTGTATGGTGGTGCACACGTGTAGTCCCAGCTACTCAGGAGGCTGAAGTGGGAGAATCACTTAAGCCCGGGAGGTCAAAGCTGCAGTGAGCCATGATTGCACCACTGCACTCCAACCTGGATGACAGAGTGAGACCCTGCCTCAAAAAACAAACAAACAAACAAAAAAGCAGAATCACAATATATGTCCTTTTGTGTATCGCTTATTTCACTTAGCATATCTTCAAGGTTCATCCACATTGTAGCATATGTCAGCATTTCCCTCCTTTTTAAGGCTCAATGATATTCTATGGTATGTATGTAACAGATTTTATTTATCCATTCATCCATTACTAGTGACAGGTTTTCTACCTTTTGGCTATTATGAATAATGCTGTGAGCATTAGTGTAAAAATATCTATTCAAGTCCCTAGTCTTAATTCTTTTGGATATATACCCAGAAGTGGAATTGCTGGATCATTTGGTAATTCTATGTTCAATTTATTGAGAAATTGCCATACTATTTTCCCTCATTAGGTTTTGATTTGCATTTCCCAAATGACTATGATGTTGAGCATGTTTTCATGAGTTTATTGGGCATTTGTATAACCTCTTTGGAGAAATGTCTATTCAAGTACTTTGGCTATTTTTAACTGGGCTTTTTAATGTGTTGTAGGAGTTCCTTATATATTCTGGATATTAACCCCTTATCAATCAGAGATATGATTTGCAAACATTTTATTCCATTTTGTAGGTCATGTCACTCTCTTGATGGTATCCTTCATCCTTTGTCATTTTTTTGTTTGTTTGTTTGTTTGTTTGTTTGTTTTAGATATGGGCACTATATTTCTCAGGTTGGATTTGAAGCCCCGGGTTCAAGCAATCCTCCTGCCTCAGCCTCCTGACTAGTTGGGACTACAAGTGCACACCACCATGTCCAGCTTGTCCTTGGTCCTTTGAAGGACAAAAGTTTTTAAATTTAATAAAGTCCAAGTTATCTTTTTTCTTTTGTCACCTGTGCTTTTAACGTCATATTTAAGAAACTGTTGCCTAATCTAAGGTCATGAAGATTTATCCCTATGTTTTCTTCTAAGAGTTTTATAGTTTATTTCTGAAATTTAGGTCTTTGATCCATTTCGAGTTATTTTTGGTATATGGTGTTTAGTAAGGGTCCAACTTCACTTTCTTGCGTTTGGCCCATTTGGCCTAGTAAAGTAAAACTATCAAGTTTTACTTTATGTGTTTTGAAGCTAAGTTGTTTGTTTCATGCACATTTAGAATTGCTATGTATAGTTGGGGATAGAGGCTTTTATCATTATGTGATGTCCCTCTTTGTCCCTAGTAACTTTCTTTGCTCTGAAGGTTATGTTATCTAATACTGATATAGCCATTCTTGCTTTTTGTTGTAGTTGTTATTAATCCTTTTACTTTCAACCTACATTGTTGTGTTTGAAGTTAGTTTCTTGTACACAGAATATGGTTAGATCATTTATAAACTACACTCTGTCAATCTCTGCCTTTTAATTGTTGTACTTGGACCACTTACATTTAAAATAATTATTGATATTTTGAGGCTTAAGTCTGTCATTTTATTACTTGTTTTCTGTTTGTTCCCTCTCTTTGTTTTCTTTCTTTCTTTCTTTCTTTCTTTCTTTCTTTCTTTCTTTCTTTCTTTCTTTCTTTTCCTTTCTTTCCTTTCTTTCCTTCTTGTTTTTTGAGACAGTGCTTCATTCTGTCATCCAGGTTGGAGCACAATGGTGCAATCATAGCTCACTGCAGTCTTGACCTCCTGGGCTCAATCAATCCTCCCTCCTCCCACCTCAGCCCTCTGAGTAGCTGGGATTACAGGTGTGTGCCACTGTGCCCAGCTAACTTTCAAATTATTTGTAGAGACAGGGTCTCACTATGTTGCCCAGGCTGGTCTCAAACTTCTGGACTCAAGTGGTCCTCCTGCCTCGGCCTCCCAAAGTACAGGCATGAGCCACTGTGCCTAGCTTCCTCTGTTTCCTGTTACTCTGTTTCTTTGCTCTTGCTTCTTATGGGGCACATGAACAATTTTTAGAGTTTCATTTTTATTTATTTATAATGTTTTTAGTACATTGCTTTGTAAACCTTCTTATTGGTGGGTGTGTCATTTATCACAGTCTTCTGGTGTTGACATTTTTGAATCAAGTGAAATATAGAAAACTTACTTTCATTTAGGTCTCCTTCCCCTCACTGTTTTAAAATATAAATATTTCCTCTAGATACACTGAGTGCCATATCATATGGTGTTAAACTTGCTCTATTATGTTTACATCTATTTTCACTCATTTTGTTGTTCTTCTATCCTTTCTGATGTCTGAGCCTCCTGTTATTATTTTTATTGTAGAGCTTCCTTTAGCAACTCTTTAAGGGTAGATCCGCTAGCAACAAATTATCTTAGTTTTCCCTTGTTTGAGAATGTCTTTATTCCTGAAGGATAATTTCTTCAAATATGGAATTTGGGGTTCATGATTCTTTTCTTTCAGCACTTGAAAACTGTTGTGCCACTTCCCCATAATCCCCATGGTTTCAGGTGAGAAAACTGCTGTCTTTTAAATCAGTGTTCTCACACACACTGGGGCCTGTTGGGGGCTGGAGGGCAAGGAGAGGGAGAGCATTAGGACAAATACCCAATGCATGAGGGGCTTAAAACCTAGATGACAGGTTGATAGGTGCAGCAAACCACCATAGCACATGTATACCTGTTAACAAACCTGCCCGTTCTGCACGTGTATCCTGGAACTTAAAGTAAAATTTAAAAAATTAAATAAATAAATCCGTGTTCTCCATTGGAAATGTGTCCTTTCTTTTTGGCTGTTAATTTAACGTGTTTTTTATTTTTTAGTTTTTAGAAGTTTAATTATGTGTCTTGGAGTAGATTTCTTCGTGCTTATCTTATTGGGGTTTATTCATCAAATTTTGGACATTTGCAGCCATTATTCCTCCCAAATACTCTTTCAGCACTATTCTCTTTCTCCTCTCCTTATGGAACTCTGGTGATACACATGTTTCTTCTTTTGTTATTGTCTCACAGATCTCTAACCCTCTGTTTTTATTTGTTTGCTTGTTTGTTTTGGAGATGGAGTCTTGCTCTGTCGCCCAGTCTGGAGTGCAGTGGCGCCATCTCAACTCACTACAACCTCTACCTCCCGGGTTCAAGCAATTCTCCTGCCTCAGCCTCCCAAGTAGCTAGGATTACAGGCGCCCGCCACCACGCCCAGCTAATTTTTGTACTTTAGTAGAGATGGGATTTCACCATGTTGGCCAGACTGGTCTCGAACTCCTGACTTCAGGTGATCTTCCCACTTCGGCCTCCCAAAGTGCTGGGATTACAGGTGTGAGCCATTGCACTTGGCCCATTTTTTTTCAGCTGTTTTCTTTCTGCTGCTCAGACACAGTAAATTCTATTGATCCATCTTCAAATTTACTGATTCTGTCCTCAGTTTTCTCCACTCCACTACTGAGGCTATCCAGTAAGTTTTTTGTTTCAATTATTGGATTTTCAATTTCATAATTTCCATTTGTCTCTTTTTATAACTTTTATTTACTGATATTTTCTATCTTGCACTTGTTTCAAGAGAATTTGTAATTGATTACTGAAGCATTTTTTTTGATGGCTACTTTAAAATCCTTATCAAATAATTCCAACATCTGATTCATCTTGTCATCGGCATCAGTCGTCTTTCCTCATTCAAACTGTGGTTTTCCTGGTTCCTGGTAGAATTAATGATTTGTTTTTATCACTGGACATTATGATTATTATGCTAGAAGACTCTAGATTATATTTAAATATTCTATTTTAGCAGACTGTCACTCTGCTTAGATTTAGCCTATAAGTTCTGGCCTACTTTGTGGGCTTGTTGTTCCAATGACAGTTGAGTTTTGAGAGCCCTTGCAATGTTATTCTGGTCTGTTTTGTTCTTCTGGTGATGATAGGGTTCCTGCTCATTCCTGCTGATGCCATCTGCAGGGGCTGAAGGTGATTCTTTTAGCCACCTGCTAGTGCTTGGTGGTTTTCTGGCAGTAGGGGTTATAGCAAAAGCCACTAGGCTTGGGTCTCCTTATGCCAGTGGGTAGAGAGCAGGGTGACACGAGGATTCACCGTGGCTCTGCCACTGTGGACAGATCGGACTGCCTGCCAATGCTCTGGTTGTGGAGCGGTGTCTTGGATGGCTTGGAATTTTGCTGCCACCACCGTTGCCAACAGATTGTACTGTCTACTGGCCTGTGGTGTGAAACAGGGGTTTTAGTTCCCCACTAGGTCTCTGTTGGGCTTCCCCTCTCCTGGTTCTTTGGCCAGAGAGAGCAGGCTTTCCTTAGGTTCTTATGCCTATGCCTGTGGGTAGTTTCAGACTACAGGCCTCTCCGGCATCCAGGCCAGGGGCATATGCAAGACAAAAAGAAAACCCAGAAAACTCAGCATGTTGTCGTTCCTCATATCCTGGGGTTTCCTACTACTCTGTCATCTTTCTAGCTTTCAGAGACCTTTTATAATTGTCTGTTCCAATATTTCCAAGAGGTTTCATTGTATTTAGAGGGGAAAAGTAGTCAAAAGTAAGTCTATTCCATCTTGTTTCAGAACCAGCAGCACAAATCAATTTTAATAAATTCGTATTATCAAGATATCACCTCTCAATTATGTAAAGAATTTACAGGGCCAAGTGTGGTGACTCACACCTGTAATCCCAGCACTTTGGGAGACCCAAACAGGAAGATCACTTGAGCCCAGGAGTTCAAGACCAGCCTGGGCAACAAGCCTGGCTTAAAATTTTAATGTAACCATATATAGAAGAGTCTAGTAAATCTTTGAAATGTTCACATGATTTTGACAGGGTTTTATCACATATGTAGACAATATATAAAATGTAAAATAAAACTTAAAATTCAGTCTTATTCATTAATAAGACAATAGATATTGACAGATTTTATGTTTTTTTAACTTTAAAGGAAGGTTCTCTTGTCTGAGAGAAAGGAGACATTAGGAGAGCCTCAAAAGACGGAAAACAGAAACAAGTTAGTTTAACATATTAAAAAATTCATCTTTATGAAATAAAGTATCTGCTGTACCTTCTGCCAGTAAACCCCAGAGGTCTGACTACATAGGAGTAAAGATACACAAGGTAAAAATCAAACTGAATTCCAAATGACTGCCCTAAATTCCAAAGCTGCAAGGCTATTTCAAAGAAATGGTAGAAGTCTTCCTGCTTTCTCACAGAGAAAGTGTATATCTAACCCCTAAGAAGTCCTGGATGGCCTGGAGCTGTCATAATGACTGCTGACCATGTTATACAAAAGATATGGCTGGGAAATGGTGGTGGAGATTGGGGGGAATCCTTGGGGAAGATGACAAGGAAGAAGAAATAAGGAGACCAGTAATTGATCTTCTGCAGGCTGACCCCATCTGCTAAAGTTAGTATGCCTGAGTGATGAAAAGGACTGACTCACCAGGAGAATGATAAATAGCAACAATCACAGGCATTTCCAGAGTATTGATTTCCTTGAGACTTCCACAGGTTCTTGTATAAATAATTTCATTTATAACCAAGTAGTTCCTATGATGAGTGTGAGGAATCTCCTGTATGAGTCTGTGGTATCCCTTATATTTCATAGAAGAAGAAACTGAAGAGAGAAGGGATATGGCTTCCTAATGACCACATGGGACTTACACCAAACAGGTGGGCTCTCGAGGATGCTAGAACCATGGTTCCAGACTACATGGATGATCCATAGTTAAGTCACTGGGTGCTTCCAATCGACATGCAAATCTAATTAAGTCTAAATAATTATGGTTAATATAATTTTCGCTAATACAATTTTATATCTGAAGGCAAATGTCAAAATAGTTTTGAAATAAATAATATGTAATATAAAATGGTAATCTAATAATGATAAAAAAATTGAGCATATCTATATTGTTCACTAAATGCCAGACACTATTCTAAGTGCTTTACATGTATTTCCTCACTTAATCCTCACAACCACCCTTTGATGAAGGTATTATTATTAACTCCATCCTTCAAAGGACAAAACTGAGGCAGAGAAGTTAATTACCAAGGTCGCACCATTGATAAGGGAAGGAGCTGAGATTCAAACCTGGGCAGTCTGCCACCAGAATCTTAACCACCATTCCACACTGCCTCTCAGTACTATTACTAATAATAATCCAAAGTGAGATTCCTGGAGTATATCTACAAAATTGAGAATGCCAGGGCTCAGGTGTAGTGGCTCACACCTGTAATCCCAACACTTTGGGAGGCTGAAGCAGGAGAATCACTTGAGGCCAAGAGTGTGAGACCAGCCTGGGCAACATAGCAAGACCTCATCTCTACAAAAAATATAAAAAATTAGCTGGTGTTGTGGCACATGCCTGTAGTCCTAGCTGTTTGAGAGGCTGAAGTAGAAGGATTGCTTGAGCCCAAGATTCAAGGTTGCAGTGAGCTGTGATCAGGCCATATTGCACTCCACCCTGGGCAACAGAGTTAGACTCTGTCAAGAAAGAAAGAGAGTAAGAGAGAGAGGGAGAGAGAGAAAGAAAGAAAGAAAGAAAGAGAGAGGGAGAAAGAGAAAGAAAGAGAAAGAGAGAGAGGAGCAAGAGAAGTAAAACATAATTTTTTTTATTTTACTTGAAAGAAAATTGATTTCGGTGACCGGGATGGCGCATTTTCTTGCACCGAGTAATGCGGTGTCGCTGGCGGCTGAGGAGGGCGGAGAGTTGTGTGGTGAAGTAGTGGGAGGGTTTCATGTAGGCATCGGGAAGAGCCTAAGCCCACACTATAAAATAGGAAGTTAATGCGGGGTACAGCTACTCCCGGACCGGCGGCGTGAAAGTCGTGATATCATCGTTGAACTATTGGCTTTGAAGTTTAAATCCAATGGAGAAGACTCAAGAAACAGTCCAAAGAATTCTTCTAGAACCGTATAAATACTTACTTCAGTTACCAGGTAAACAAGTGTGAACCAAACTTTCACAGGCATTTAATCATTGGCTGAAAGTTCCAGAGGACAAGCTACAGATTATTATTGAAGTGACAGAAATGTTGCATAATGCCAGTTTACTCATCGATGATATTGAAGACAACTCAAAACTCCGACGTGGCTTTCCAGTGGCCCACAGCATCTATGGAATCCCGTCTGTCATCAATTCTGCAAATTACGTATATTTCCTTGGCTTGGAGAAAGTCTTAACCCTTGATCACCCAGATGCAGTGAAGCTTTTTACCCGCCAGCTTTTGGAACTCCATCAGGGACAAGGCCTAGATATTTACTGGAGGGATAATTACACTTGTCCCACTGAAGAAGAATATAAAGCTATGGTGCTGCAGAAAACAGGTGGACTGTTTGGATTAGCAGTAGGTCTCATGCAATTGTTCTCTGATTACAAGGAAGATTTAAAACCACTTCTTAATACACTTGGGCTCTTTTTCCAAATTAGGGATGATTATGCTAATCTGCACTCCAAAGAATATAGTGAAAACAAAAGTTTTTGTGAAGATCTAACAGAGGGAAAGTTCTCATTTCCTACTATTCATGCTATTTGATCGAGGCCTGAAAGTACCCAGGTGCAGAATATCTTGCGCCAGAAAACAGAAAACATAGATATTAAAAAATACTGTGTACATTATCTTGAGGATGTAGGTTCTTTTGAATACACTCGTAATACTCTTAGAGAGCTTGAATCTAAAGCCTATAAACAGACTGACGCACGTGGTGGGAACCCTGAGCTAGTAGCCCTAATAAAGCACTTAAGTAAGATGTTCAAAGAAGAAAATGAATAATGTTAAGCCATTCTTGATTGGGCCTCATAGCTTATTTTAGTCAATTTTTTTGTCTTTTAGCCTTAACCACCTTTTAAAAAATTTGTTATTCTCCAGAAACAGAATAAATAGGTGAATAGGGGTGATGCAAGTGAATTCGTTTTCATTTAGAAGCCCCTCTGTACAGATAATCAAAATTCAAAGTTGAAAGAATCAAAAGAAGCCACAGTTATGTAGGTCTGATTTGAATGTCATAATTGCAGTGACAGGACATTACCACCAGCTCTACCCTACTATCATCAATGTTGTGTTTATTCCGTCAATAAAAAAGACTCGCTTCCAGGAAAAAAGAAAAAAAGAAAAAAGAAAAAAAGAAAAAAAAAAAAAAGAAAATTGATTTCATGTTTGAATTTGAAGAAAAATACATTCAGATTTTAGAGACTTAAAAAAATGAGGGAAGGCCAGGTGCGGTGGCCCACACCTGTAATCCCAGCACTTTGGGAGGCCAAGACAGGTAGATCACGAGGTCAAGAGATCAAGACCATCCTGGCCAACATGGTGAAACCCCGTCTCTACTAAAAATACAAAAATTAGCTGGGCGTGGTGGTGCATGCCTGTAGTCCCAGCTTACTCAGAAGGCTTAAGCAGGAGAATAGTTTGAACCCAGGAGGCGGAGGTTGAAGTGAACTGAGATCCCGCCACTACACTCCAGCCTGGTGACACAGTAAGATTCCATCTCAAAAAAAAAAAAAAGAGGACATTTTGGAAATTTTGGGGGCGATCAATGGTGATGTATATCTTAATAGGAGTTTGAGTTATGTGGGTGTATGCATTGTCAAAACTCAGTGAGTATACATTTCAAATAAGTTTATTTCATTTTATGTAAGTTTTACATCAAAAGAAAACAACAGGCCAGACAGGGTGGCTCATACCTGTAATCCTAGCACTTTGGGAGGCCAAGGCAGGAGGATCGCTTGAGCTCAGGAGTTTGAGACTAGCCTGGGCAACATAGCAAAACTGCATCTCTACAAAATATACAAAAATTAGCCAGGTATGGTGGTGCACACCAGTGGTCCCAGCTACTTGGGAGGCTGAGGAGGGCAGATCACTTGAGCCCAGGAGGTAGATGCTGCAGTTAGCCATGATAGCTCCACTGCACTTCAGCCTGGGCAAAAGCAAAACCCTGTCTCAAAAAAAAAAAAAGAAAAGAAAAACTCAATATTGAACTCTAGTTAATGGTATTAGAGTACAGAAGTAATGAGGGGGAGGTATACAAATATCTGTCATTTACTTTTAAACGCATCCAGAAATAAGATGGATTAATAGGTGGATGAAGGGATGGATAGATGGCCACATATGGCATATGGAAAAAAGCAAATATAGTAATATATTAATGATAAAAGTCTTGCTAAGCATTTTTGTAATCACTACCCAGGTCAAGAAATAAGAGTTTAGCCAGCCACCCGAGAAACTCCACCATATACACCATACTAACCACAACCTTTCCCAGCCCTCCAACAGCACATTAATCACTTTTCTTATGCTACTTTATTGTTTTATCACCTAAGTGTGCATTTCATTTGCTCCCTTTTTTTAACGTGGTATATCCCCCTCAGTCTCTTTCTTTCTCTCACAACGTATGTATTGAAGGACAGAGGCTGTATTCTATGCAGAGTTTCCTGCAATCTGGGCTTCAATGACTGCATACGCATGGTGCAGTTCAGCATGTTCCTCTATCCTCTGTATTTCCTGAAAATTGGCAGCTAAATCCGAAGGATTGATGAGTCTTAGATTCCATTCCTCTGGCAAAATTAAGTGGTGGTGTTTCTTTCATTAAGAGGTACATCATGCCTGCTTTTCACTTTTTTTTTTTTTTTTTTTTTAATGTCAGCTCAATGCCTAGGTTCACTGATCCATTTGGGATAGTTAGGATGGTGTCATTCTAATTCTATCCTACTGTTTTTATTTTTTAGCTGGAATAATTTTACAAAGAGATGCTTCCCCTCATCTACTATTTGATTACCTAGTTGTACAGTTCATAAAGAAAAGGCAAGGTAAATCGTTGGTTCTCTGTTTTTATTTACACCATTTCCACAATGATGAATTGTTTATCTGTCATCTTCAGAATGCAATCAATTCATTTTCTTTTTAAAGATTATTATGGGCCAGACAAGGTGGCTCATGTCTATAATCCCAGCACTTTGGGAGGACAAGACGGGCAGATCACTTGAGGCCAGGAGTTCAAGACCAGCCTGGCCAATATGGTGAAACTCAGTCTCTACTAATAATACAAAAATTAGCCAAGCATTGTGGCATACGCCTGTAATCCCAGCTACTTGGGTGGCTGAGGCAGGAGAATCGCTTGGACCCAGGAGGCGGAGGTTGCAGTGAGCCAAAATGGTGCCACTGCACTACAGCCTGGGCAATAGAAAAATAAAAAACAGGCCAGGTGCAGTGGTTCACACCTATAATCCCAGCACTTTGGGAGGCCAAGGTGGGTGGATCACCTGAGGTCAGGAGTTTGAGACCAGCCTGGCCAGCATAGCAAAACCCCATCTCTACTAAAAATACAAAATTAGCTGGGTGTGGTGGCTCATGCCTGTAATCCCAGCTACTCGGGAGGCTGAGGTAGGAGAAGCGCTTGAACCCGGGAGGCAGAAGTTGCAATGAGCCAAGGTCGTGCTATTGCACTCCAGTTGGGGAAACAAGAGCAAAACTCCATCTCAAAAATAAATAAATAAATAAATAAATAAGAAAAATTCTAAAAATAAAATAAAGATTATTATGAACTCATGGATTTTAAAATATTTAAACATTATCCTTATTAAGGCAGAAATTGTTTCCTTTTTAACCTGTGAGAGGTTCTTCAAAATGGCCCCTGAAATGCCAGGTGCAGAGCTCACACCAGTAGGGTCAGCACTTTGGGAGGCCAAGGTGGGAACATCACTTGAGCCCAAGAGTTTGAGACCAGCCTGGGCAACATAGTGAGACCCTCTCTCTTCAAAAAAATTTTAAGAACCTTCTGCCCACAACTCTAGTAGTCTTTGATAACTTCTCTACTGTGTGGTAGGTCAAGATATTCCCGTTCGTCTTGTACATTTCCTATTCCAGATTTGGAATCAGCCATTTCTCCAAGCAGCCCAGGTTTGCTTTAGCGGAACATGGTATTTCAAGACCATAATCTCGGCATTATGGCTGCTTGCCCATTGTTACTAGGCACTTCCATACCAAGAATCCTAGTTCTCAAGGACCCAGAGGATGACAGGATTGGAATATCCCATCATTTGTGCTAACCTATAAGGATCATGCGGCAATTTCAGAATAACAATAACAATAATGCCACCACATATTTTGACTAAACGGTTTAAAATATTTTTCTCAGGCTAACTTCATTCTCTCCCCCTTTTTAATGGTCATGCTAGATCTATCTGGACAGTCTATAAAACCTTTATATACAATAATTTCCTCTTTAAACTCTCGTTTAGTCTTAGTTCTATAAGCAACCATGTATTTCATGCTCATCACTTCTTGTGTCAATGTTTCTCCAGTTGTTTTGGTGGACTTGATCTCAAGTAGATGCTTTAATAAAAGCCCGTGAGAACAAGAGGTCCATAGTTCTTGCATGTTGATCACATTTTGTGTCAATCTTACTGGATAGAAGGTCTTTCCCTCACACTTGATATCCTTGGGTATCTGAAGTATGTTATCCCATTTTATTTTGGCATAAATCTATTCTGTCAAAAAATCTGATAATAATCTAATTTTCTTTTCTTCCTAAGTCACATGCCATTTGTGTCTAAATGCTTACAGAAATTTTTTGAAAGCCAAATATATTGCTAAAAAAGAGAAATGTTTATTTTCCTTTCAAGTCCAATAATTTTTCTAGAATATGTCCTAAAATACGTTCTAGAATAGCACTGGGTCAATATGTTTAGGTACATGGTGTGCTTTTTCAATCTGTATTTCAAAATACTTCAGGAAATATTTCAGGAAAGTATTTTTTATTTTTCTTTCATTTTTTCTTTTTTCTTTTTTTCTTTTTTTTTTTTCTTTTTGAGACAAAGTCTGGCTCTGTTACTCAGGCTGGAATGCAGTGGTGCAATCTCAGCTCACTGCAGCCTCGACCTCCCAGGCTCAAGCCATCCTCCCACCTCAGCCTCCTGAGTAGCTGGGACTACAGGCACACACCACAACACCCAGGTAATTTCTTTTTAATGTTTAAATTTTTTGTAGAGACAGGGTCTCACTATGTTGCCCAAGCTGGTCTCAAACTCCTGGGCTCAAGTGATGCACTCGCCTCGTGCCTCAGCCTCCCAAAGTGCTGGGATTACAGGTGTGAGCCATTGCCCTGGCCAGGCAAGTTTTCTTGACTTTCAGTTCTAGTACTCATTCTATTCCCTTTCTTTGGTCTTCTTTCGCTTCAGGGACTCTATCCATATTCCAGATCTTTCTGATCTGTATTTGTCACTCTTCTTCGTGTTTTTTGTCATTTCTTTGAACTTATACTTCTTTTTGCTTTCTCTTGTGTCTATTTGCTCTAGAGTTTCTTCTGGTTTGGTTGTCGTTTTTAAAATGATTTTTTTTCTTTTCATTTCTACTTATTTCTTGAATTCTGTCGCCCTATTTGTAAGTTTTTCTAATTCTGATGAATAATGCTCTTTCATGTCTTTTACCTGTTTCTTAATGTCTTTTAGTTCTTTCAGATAGTATGTCACTATATTTAACTTTCTTTTTCAATGTGTCTTTCTGGGTTGCTTTCATTGTCTATACTCCCTTAATTTTTGCATAAAAATACTGAGACCCAGTGTTACTCCTCCAAGTTCACTTTTCAAAGTATGAAAAACAATGTAATTTTAAACATAAATTTGCATTCTAATGTTTCCTTTGTTGAAAGGTGGCAGAAGCAATTCCCAAAACCAACCAGTCAACATTAGACTACGAACTTCCAAAGGTAGGCCACCTTGCTCCAGAGACTGGAAGTTTCTTTCAGGTAACTGCTTTCCCTTTTATATCTCAAAAGCAAATGAACTATCAATTTAGTCAGAAGACACTGCACCAAACAACACTCTCTCAAAAAGTCGTAATGAGTCTTATTTCGTTTCTTCTGTAGTGTCAGTTCAGCTTCTGCTTTTGAGATTCTCCCTACAGAAAAGAAACATCTCTGACTCCTTTGTGTAAATCAAAGACAGACATCAATGACATATTGAATTAATATGAAAGAGCATTTTAAATGCAGACACCATCCAACACTATCACTGAGCATAAAACTTTGTCTTCATTGAAATATTTGATCAATTGTTTGATGTCAAGCAGAATTTTTTTAATTAGATATTTGTCCCTCCTCACATAAAACGACTGATTACTCTCTTTACAGAAGAATGAATTTAACAGTTTCCTACCAATAAAACAGAACTTTGCCCTCAAAATGTTTTAACCATTTGAACTTTAAAATGCAAGTTCACAGTTCTTTAAGAGACTAACACAGAAAGCTAAAGTAATTATCCATAGAACCCGGAGATGAGATTGTAAAACTCCTCTGTAGATCCTGTCTGGAGTCACAGCTTAACCAGAAAAAAAAATTTATCACAATTTAAGCACCTTTGTGATAATTGTATATAGTTCATAGAACAAGTGAGACATTTAAGTTTCCTCTGCTTAAAAGGTCATTTAAGCTGAGCATGATGGTGCACACCTGTAGTCTGAGCTACTTGGGAGGCTAAGGTGGGAGAATCACTTGAGCCTTAGGAGTTCAAGACTTTAGTGAGCTATGATTGCATCACTGCACTCCAGACTGGGTGACAGAGCAAGACGCTGTCTCTAAAATAATTAATTAATTAATTAAATCAAAGTCTTAGTGTACCATGAAGACCACTATCCTGCCTGAAACCCTTCCATGGCCCCCTTTGTCTTACAGGATGAAAGTCAAGTTGCTTGAATGTCCCATCCCTTGGTGACCTGGCACTTAGCCTCATCTCTGTCAAACATTCATTTAACAAAGATGACTTGCCCTCAGCCCAAAAAGATGAGATCAGAGGGCTGGAGATCCCTTACATGTGCCACAATCTCTCACACATCCATGCCTTTGTACACTGTTCCCTCCATGGACCTGCCCTTCCACCACTCCTCCTAATTGTAAATGCCCAGGCCAAAGGCAGTTCATCTGGTAGCCTCTGAGGAGGTGGCTGGGGGTGGGATACTGGCTGGAAAGAAGTAAAAAGGAACTTTCTGTGTTGATGAAAATGACTATGATTTATATCTCTATTGAGGTGGTGTCAATACGGATGTATACAATTGTCAAAATTGATTGAGCTATATCACAATATGTGCGTTTTATTTAAATTTTTTAAAATGTTAGGCAATAAAAGTCAATTCAAAAGCATCATTTTTGCTGGGTGCAGTGACTCACAACTGTAATCCCAGCAATTTGGGAGGCCAAGGCAGCAGATCACCTGAGGTCAGGAGTTCAAGACCAGCCTAGCCAACATGGCAAAACTCCATGTCTAGTAAAAATACAAAAATCAGATGGGCATAGTGGCAGGTGCCTATAATCCCAGTCACTCAGGAGGTTGAGGCAGAAGAAGTGCTTGAACCCAGGAAGCAGAGGTTGCAGTGAGCCAAAATCACACCACTGCCCTCCAGTCTGGGCAACAGAGCGAGGCTCCATCTCAAAAAAAAAAAATTATTTTTCATTAGAAGCTCTCCCTACCTCTAACTCGGGCTGATTTGGATATCCCCTCTGTGCTCCCATAACACTTTATGAATACTTCTATATCAAGACTTAGAAACGTATCTTACTGTACATACATAACTATTAAATTTATTTGTCTACCTCACCAGACTATAAACTTTAGAGAGGAAATGGTTTGGATGAGTGTCCCTGCCCAAATCTCATGTCAATTTTAATTCCCAGTGTTGGAGGTGATTGGATCAGGTGGATTTTCCTCTTGGTGCTGTTCTCGTGGTAGTGAGTTCTCATGAGATCTGGTTATTGAAAAGTGTGCAGCACCTCCCCTTCCTGCTTTCTCTTTCTCCTGTTCTAGCCGTGTGAAGTGTTGACTTCCCCTTTGCCTTCTACCATGATTGTAAGTTTCCTGAGAGCTCCCCAAAAGCCAAGCATCATGCTTCCTATACAGCCTGCAGAACCATGAGCCAAGTAAACCTCTTTTCTTTACAAATTACGCAGTCTCAGGTATTTCCTTATAGTAGTGCAAGAACGGACTGATACAAAGAGCAAAGACCAGGTCTTAGTTTCATTTCTCCAACACTACCATTTTTGTAGCATCTTCAATGAAAATCATGCAGTAAACATCTATTAAACTAATCAAAATGAAATTTAATGATAGGAAAAAGATGATCGTGGTGACAAGGGGAAGGCAGGAAGGTTTCTGAGGTTGTCACAACCCATAAAAATGACAACACAGGCTGGGCGCGGTGGCTCATGCCCGTAATCCCAGCACTTTGGGAGGCTGAGGCAGGCAGATCACTTGAGGTCAGGATTTCAAGACCAGCATGGCCAACATGGTGAAACTCCATCCCCACTAAAAATACAAAAATTAGTCAGGTGTGGTGGCGGGTGCCTGTACTCCCAGCTACTCGGCAGGCTGAAGCAGGAGAATAGCTTGAACCCAGGAGGCAGAAGTCGCAGTGAGCTGAGATCGTGCCACTGCACTCCAGCCTGGGCGACAGAGCGAGACTCTGTCTCAAAAACCAAAAAAAAAAAAAAAAAAAAAAAAAAATGACAACACAGTAAAATGTAATTATCAGCTACAACTGGAATCAGCTTACAAACTATTCCCTCCCTTTGGCTACCATCTTTCATCCCTAGACACACATATATGAGCTCTTACCATCACCTTCTTTACTGCTCCTTTTAAAGAGTTTACACCAAGATTTACGTTTGGGACTGCAGGAGAACACTCTCCCAGTGTGAAGTGAAAATTGTCTCTTTATTCTCCTCTCACTCCAATAGAGGGTTCTGAACAGAGGCATTTAGAAGCCATTCCCACAGTGAACTTATGTCCCATAAATGATCAGCACGAAGGATGGCAAATCGATTTTCTAGGAAAGGTTTCCCTTGCTTCTTGTTTAGGAAATTCAACTCTAATCTCTTCAAAACACATGTCTAAGTGAGGTTTATCATCCCTATAATTAACTTAATTTAGATAAATATTAGTCTCCAGAAATTTTACATTATAAACTTGGCTATGGTTGAATACTCCAGGAAGGCCCTAATGTGCTACAGAAATCAATGAAATGTTAACAAGCATTGACAGCTTAGCAGGTGCTGCAGAGGAGAGTAGAATCCAAAAAAGGATTGTGCTACCCAGGCATCTCTGTCCCTTCAAGGTTATCATCTTGCCACTCATCCACCTACATTAACCGACCTAGAGGCACAGCTGGAGCCTGAGTTAATCGTGAAATTCCTCCCCATAGTAAACCTTTCCCCAGAGGTGCCACTCAGCACCTCTGCCCATGAACCTCTGTCGAGAAAGAACTAAAACTCATTTATTTAGTGGTGAAACTGACTGAGACAGACTCATGTTCTCCCTCATGAGCAATTCCAAAATCCCCAAACTGAATACTAAAAAAATTTTTTTTGGTTTGTTTTTGTTTTTTGTTTTTTTAGCACATTTTCGCCCTGTCACTCAGGCTGGGGCGCAGTGGTACAATCACAGCTCACTGCAGACTTGACCTCCTGGGCTCAGGTGATCCTCCCACCTCAGCCTACCGAGTAGCTGGGACTATGAGAACATGCCAACATATCTAGTTAATTTTTTTTTTTTTTTTTTTTTTTTTTTTGTAGAGATGGGGTTTCACCATGTTGCCCAGGCTGGTCTTGAACTCCTGGACTCAAGTGATCCTCCCACCTCCACTTCCCAAAGTGCTGGGATTACAGGCATGACCCACTGCGCCCAGCCTAGAAAACTTTTTGAAGTTCGGCACAGACTCATTTGGTAGCACACCTTGGACTGAATTGACATGAGACTATTTGTAGTCTTTATTCCATTTAGTGGAAAAATTCATCACTGTCTGATTACAGAAAGCTACCCCAGACCATGTTGCCAGTATGGTATAAGATATACTAAATGCTACGTATCACCTTTCTAAAATTCAAAAATATCTTAATGCTGAAATACATTTAGCATGGAATATTTTAGATCTAGTATTGTGAGCCTGAGCCCACTAGAATGCCAGTTGGGTCGGTTTGTCATGGGTACCCACCATGGCATCTCTGGGTCCAGGTGGAAAGGGCAAGCACTGTGATAGTTTCTGGGGGTCTGGCACCAGTGGCAGAGCAGGGAGTGGGGTACGCCTGCCTGGTAGTGCTACTCCTGACTCAGAGCATCACCTCCTCCAGGGGTTTATATTCCAGCAGCCCCAATACATAGGAGGCACAGCTAAGACACGGCCTTGCTGTTGAAATCCACTGTTAGGAGATGGTGAGGATAACAGGGCCCTGATGCAGAGCTCTGACCTATGCAGCTGTCCATGGAAACAAAACCTTTTCGAATCCATGGCCATGGCCGGGTGTCATCTCAAAGGCAGCAGGCCAAGTCAATGAACTCTGGTACCCAGTTAATTACACCAATTTGTTGATATCATACATACCTATCTGGAGGTTGAACTGAATTATGAACTTGGTATTGAAGTATAACAAACATGCAGAACACTGCACATTGTGTAAGTGTACCACAAGACGAATTTTCACAAATCAAACACACCTCTGTAACCAGCATCCAGATCCAAAAACAGAATATCCTTAGCACTGCAGAAACCTTCCTCATGTTCCCTTACAAATTATTGTCATCTGCATCCCCCGACCAAGGGCAACCACAATCTTGACTTCTAAGAGTCTAGTTTTTGCAACTTGATTTTTTTAATGAAATTCACCAGCGTTTTGCCATTCGGTAGACATGATTTTAGTGAAGGCCAGATTTCCTTACTACCTTCTGAAAGTGAGACTATGAACTAGCTGGGCAGGAGGTGAGGTATAACAACCACATATAATTCAACGAGCATATGCCCAAACCCCAACCTGGAGATGCCTCAAAATCAAACCCTGACAGAATATAAAAAAGAAACAAAGCTTGCTTGCAATAAAGAACTCAGAAGCCTGTGTGTGGTGGCTTGTGCCTATAATCCGAACACTTTGGGAGGCCAAGGCAGGAGGATGACTTGAGCCCAGGATTTCGAGACAAGCCTAGGGAACATAGTGAGACCCCATCACTACAAAAAAATTTTCAAAATTAGTCAGGTGTGGTGGCACATGCCTGTAGTCTCAGCTACTTGGGAGGCTGAGGCAGAAGGATCGCTTAAGTTCAGGCATTTGAGGCTGAAGTAAGCTAAGATTGTGCCACTGCACTGCAGCCTGGGCAACAGAGCAAGACCCTATCTCTTTAAAAAAAAAAACAGAACACAGAAACTTAATTTAAATTAGATGATTCAAATATATGTATCACTTAAAGCTTGTAAAATGCCATTTTTTATTGAGATAAAATGTTCACAATTCTAACCATTTTGAAATGTATAATTCAGTGGCAAATTCATGGAGTTATACAACCATCACCACTGTCTAACTGCAGAACATTTCCATCACACCAAGAATAAACCCTATACCTGTTAGCACTTGCTCCCAATTCCTCCCTCCATCCATCTCCCGGCAATCACTAATCTACTTTATGTCTCTGGATTTGCCTATTCTGGATATTTCCTATAAATGTAATCATATAGTATGTGGCCCTTTCTGTCTGGCTTCTCTAGCTTAGCATAATGTTTTCAAGGTTCATTCATGTTCTAGTATGCATCAGTACTTCGTTTCTTTTTATGGCTAAATAATATTCCACTGTGTGCCACATTTTCTTTATCCATTCATCGGCTGGTGGCCATTTGGGCGGTTTCCTTCTTTTGACTATTGTGAGTAATGCTGTTATGAGCAATGCTGCTATGAGCATTCATGCACAAGTTCTTGTGTGAATGTATGTTTTCGGTTGTCTTGAGTATTTACTCAGGAATGGAATTTCTGGGTTATAAGGTAACTTTAACCTTTTAAGGAACTGCTAGACTGTTTCCTAAAGTGGCTGAGGATTTTGTCTTCCCACCAGCAATGTTATGAGTGTTCTAATTTCTCGACATCCTTGCTAACACTTATTTTCTGGTGTTTCTTTTTTTTTTTTTTTTTTAATTATAGCCATCCCAGTGGATGTGAAGTGGTATCTCACTGTGGTTTTGATTTATTTCCCTAATGACTAATGATGTTGAGCATCCTTTTATGTTCTTATTGGTCATTTGTATATCTGCTTTGGAGAAATGTCTGTTCAGATTCTTTGCCCATTTTTAAATGCAATTGTCTTTTTATTCTTTTATGAGTTGTTTAAATATATTTTTGATACCAGATCTTGATCAGAGATAAGATTTACAAATATTTTATTTACAAATGTTTTCTCCCATTCTGTGAGTTATCTTCTCTATTTTCTTTTTTTTTTTCTTTTTTTTTTTTCTTTTTTTTGAGACAGGGTCCCCAGGCTGCAGTGCAGTGGTGGTACGATCATGACTCACTGCAGCCTCGACCTCCTGGGCTCAAGTGATCCTCCCACCTCAGCCTTCTGAGCAACTGGGACTACAGGCACACCACCATGCCCAGCTAATTTTTAAATTTAAAAAAAATTTTTTGCAGAGATGAGGTCTCACTAAGTTACCCACATTGGTTTCAAACTCCTGGCCTCATGTAATCCTCCCACCTCAGGATCCCAAAGTGCTGGGATTACATGGATGAGCCACTATGCCCAGGTTTCCTGCTTTCTTGATAGTCCTTTTATGCACAGAAGTTTTTTATTTTGATAAAGTTTAATTGACCTATTTTTTCTTTTGTTGCTTATGCCTTTGGTGTCTTATTTAAGGAACTGTTGCCTACTCCAGTGTCATGAAGATTTACACCTATGTTTCCTGCTAAGAGTTTTACAGTTTTGTAAAATGGCATTTTTATTAAATCATGTTTTGATTTATTTAAGATGACTATCATGCCAAAGCTCCCTTGTTACAAAGGTCACAAAACTACAAAGAAAATACAAAAAATATATTTTAGTCTTATCTTCTATCGCATGATGGTGTAGAATGTAGTCGCTGGAATTAAATCATGGATTTGACTTCCAGGACTTCCTGGCACCACGTCTAAGTAGCTTCTTTGGAGAATCTGTGTATCCTGAGAATGAGTATTCCAAATGTTATGTGCATTCTACATATGTATCTATTACAAAGATACATATAAATATAGATATATTGTTACACCATTAAGAACTTTTTTTTTTTTTTTTGGAGACAGGGTCTGACTCTGTCGCCCAGGCTGGAATGCAGTGGCGCGATCTCACCTTACTGTAACCTCCGCCTCCCAGGCTCAAGTCATCCTTCCAACTCAGCCTCCCAAGTAGCTGGGACTATAAGCATATGCCACCATACCCAGCTAATTTTTGTAATTTTTGTAGATAATTTTTGTATTTTTTGTAGAGACAGGATTTCACCATGTTGCCCAAGCTGGTCTTGAGCTCCTGAGCTCAAGCGATCCACCCACCTCAGCCTGCCAAAGTGCTGGGATTACAGGTATGAGCCACTGCACCCAGCTGGAAATGTCCATTTTTCCGTCTCTTGGGTGACATTCTGGCTAGTTGTTCACCAGCACTGAGCTTTTTGAGAACTAAGCAATTAAGTTCTCCAGTTTATTTAATTGAAATTTTTTCTTACTATTCCCTTGCTTACTGGGAAGGCACCACAATAGTATATTGTAAAGAGTAAGAATTAGGAAACCTGAGTTTTGGCTCTGACTCTGCCACTAACTGTGTGACCCTGGAGATTTGTCTCATTTCACTGGCCCTTCGTGTCCTCTTTGAGGGAGGAAGAAAGGAAGGAAGGGAGGGGAAAAGGAGGGAGGGAAAGGAATGCCCTTCCAATTCTGGCAGTATGGTTGTTTGGGACTACATTTAGAAATGTCTTTTCATCTCTGTTTGTAGCAAGCAGAATTGTTCCAGCCAGTTTTCGGGCTATTTGTGTGTGCTAACCTTTGTGGTAGCACTTCTCTCACATTTGGCTTTTGGAACTAATTCCTAGCCCCAATAACAATCTTCTTTTCCTTGTTTGGCATCTCTACCCAAAAGCCAAACATTGATACATCTGAAGGGAAAGCAGGCTGTGGGCCAGGCTCACAGATAGACATAAATGTTGGCTCCCCAAGTATGCTGTGGGAGATCAAAGGGGAAGATGTGCTGACTAAATGTCCCATGAGAATCCCTGTGAGCCCATAACTTGGATGTGGCTCCTTATGTGGTCCCTGACCAGCCTAAGTTTTGGAAAGGAATAAGAAGGCTCCTCCCATTTCACAGGGTAACCAGCTGGCCAGATCACATCAAGCAGAAGGCAACCAAAATAATGCTTTAAAATTTCCGCTCCTGCCACTTGCCTTGGGGGTGGGGAAAATTTAGACAGTTCATTCACTCATTCAGTGAATATATATTGACAGCCTATAATGTGCCACTATTCTAGGCACCAGGAATACAGCAGGGAACAAAATAAAGCTCCCATATTAATGAAGCTGATACTCTCATGAGACAGACAGACAACAGACAAGCAAGTAGCTATACATACATGTGTGTATACATGTGTGCATACATGTATGCATATGTGCATGTATATATCTATGTATGTATGTGTTAGATGGTAAGCACTTTAGGAAAAGGTAAAACAGAGAAAGTGGCATAGGGAATGTGGGGGGAAGAAGTCAGGTGTGCATTGCTATTATAAATGGGGTTGTCAGAGTAGGCTTCACGGATTAGGGGGCATATAAACACAAAACTGGAAGACGAGAGGTGAGACCTGGAGGAAGAACATTCTAGGCAGAAAGAACAGTAAGTGCAATGGTCTTGGGCTGAGAACACGTGTGTCATCTATAAGGAATAGCAAGGGGTCCAGCGTGGCTGAATCCAAGACATCAAGGCAGAGAGCAGAGGAGGTGAGTGTGACAGAGTGAGAAGAGGGTACATCATGTAGGGCTTTAGGACTTGGGCTTTTATTCTCAGCAACAAGGGGATCCATTGAAGGATTTCAAGCAGAAGAGAGACATGATCTGACTTATGTTTCAAAATGATCTCTTTGAAGGGAGTGCTCACACACGGTTAGTGGGAATGTAAATTAATTCAGCCCCTGTGGAAAGCAGTTTGGAGATTTCTCAAAGAACTAACAACAGAACTACCATTTGACCTTGCAATCCCATTACTGGATGTATATCCAAAGGAAAATAGATTGTTCTACCAAAAAGACACATGTTCTGCTTAGTTCTGGGGAATATTTTTTAAAAGACATGCACTTGTATGTTCACTGCCGTGCTATTCACTTTAGCAAAAACATGGAATCAACCCAGGTGCCCATCAACAATGGATTGGATAAAGAAAATGTGGTGCATATACTCTATAGAATACTATGCAGCCATTAAAAAGAATAAAAGCATGTCCTTTCCATCAGTGTGGATGCAGCTGGAGATCATTTTTCTATGCAAACCAACCCAGAAACACAAAACCAAATATTACATGTTCTCACATATAAGTGGGAGCTAAGCCCTGGGTACGTGCAGACATAAAGACAAGAACTATAGCCACTGGGGACTTCACAAGGGGGGAGGGAGGGAGAGAGGGGGACAAGGGCTGAAAACATATGGGTGACAGGATCAGTAGAAGCCCAAACCTCAGCATCACACAATACACGCTTATAAGAAACCTGCATATGGGCCGGGCACGGTGGCTCAAGCCTGTAATCCCAGCACTCTGGGAGGCCAAGGCAGGTGGATCACGAGGTCCAGAGATTGACTATCCTGGGTAAGCCAGTGAAACTCTGTCTCTACTAAATATACAAAAAAATTAGCCGTGCATGGTGGTGGGTGCCTGTAGTCCCAGCTACTCGGGAGGCTGAGGCAGGAGGATGGCGTGAACCTGGGAGGCAGAGCTTGCGGTGAGCTGAGATCACGCGACTGCACTCCAGCCTGGGCGACAGAGCAAGACTCTATCTCAAAAAAAAAAAAAAAAGAAAAGAAAAGAAACCCGCATATGTACCCTCAAATCTAAAATAAAAATTACACAGTGGCTCACACCTGTAATCCCAGCACTTTGGGAGGCCAAGGCAGGAAGATCACTTGAGGCCAGCAGTTCCAGCCCCGCCTGGGCAACAAGTGAGACCTCATATCTAAAAAAAAATAAAAATTAAATTAAAGTTAAATGGAATGACTACAAATCAAAAAACAAAAATAAACAAAGTGATCTCTTGAGCTGCTCAGAATAGTCTGTTACGGGATGGTAGCATGGATACCAATGAGCAGTTTATTGCAATTACCCAAACAAGAGCTAAAGGGGCTTAGACAAGGGGGTAGCTGTGACAATGGGAAGGGGTCAGATTCTGGATATATTTTGAAGGGAGGGCCAACAGGATTTGCTGATATATGCAACATAGGGGGTGGGAAAAACTGAGAAGTAAAGCATGACTACAAAACGTTTAGTCTGAGCAAAAGAGGGAAGCCTATGGGATGAGCAAGTTGAAGGACAGGAAGGTGTGATGACTCAGGAGTCCAGCTTTGGTCGTGTTGATTTTTTATTGCATATTAGACATCCAAGAGGAGATGAATAGATAGCTCTGGAATTCAGAAAAAAGGTCCAAATTTAGGAGTTAAGGCCATATATGTGTATGGGGTTTAAGCCCCTGAGACTGGAAGAGGGCCCCTGGAGAGTGAGTGTGAAGAGGAGCAGAGATGCCCCAGCCCTGGGGCATTAAGATAGCAGGAAGGGCGAGCCGCAGTGTCCCTTGCCTGTAATCCCAGCACTTGCGAGGCTGAGGTGGGTGGATCACTTGAGGCCAGGAGTTCAAGACCAGCCTGGCCAATGTGGCAATACCCCATCTCTACTAAAAGCACAGAAAAATTAGCCGGGTGTGGTGGCACGCACCTGCGATCCCAGCTACTCGGGAGGCTGAGGCAGGAGAATCACTTGAACCCAGGAGGTGGAGGTTGCAGTGAGCCGAGATTGTACCAATCACTCCAGCCTGGGTGACAGAGCGAGACTCTGTCTCAATAAAAAAACAAAGCTGACAGAGAGAATGGGAGGAGAGGACCTGGAGAGAGACAGTACAGTACAGAATCCTCTTTAGAGAACCCAGTGAATGAAAGAAAGCAAAGAGACAAAGAAGGTAGGGTCAACAGAGGGTTTTCTGAAAATGCAAATGAGAAAGGCAAGAGTTAGGGAAGGCCTGTATGTGAGGAGAGAATGGTCCAGTGGAAAGGGGAGAAAACTGGGAGAGGGGGCAGTTGCTGGGGCAATGCTCTCCAGCAGTGCCAGCATGAAGCAGTTACCTGCAAATAAATCCAGCAGCACGGTTTCACAGGATGGCATGCCAGGGACACAGATTTCTTAAGAGAGGAAAACTGTCACTTGGTTTGCTCTATTTAAGGGACCAGAGAATGAATCCGGGATGTTTCCTCATCCTTGGGCAGCATCTTCCTGTAAACACTATCCTATGATCAGGCCTTAAATCAGCTACGATTATTCTTCATTAATAACAGTCCCCCCTAACAACTACACAGCACTCTCTTCCCAAGAGTCTTTCAATTTTTTAAATTATTTTTAGTTTTTCAAGAGGAAATAACAGAGAAAACAAAACAGCCCATAATCCTGCTATACAGATATATAAATATATAAACAACATATATTAATATATATTTCAATGTATATTATACATTATATAAATATATATGTTTTTATATTTATATTTTTATATAGTATATATTTATATACATTTCATTTTTTTTTTTTTTTTTTTGTGTGTGTTTGTGGTAGGGTCTCACTCTGTCGCCCAGGCTGGAGTGCAGTGACACACTCTTGGCTCACTGCAACCTCTACCTCCCAGGCTCAAGCAATTCTCGTGCCTCAGCCTCCTGAGTAGCTGGAATTACAGGTTCACACCACCATGCCCCGCTAATTTTTCTTTTTTCGTAGAGACAGGGTTTCACCATGTTGGCCAGGCTGGTCTCCAACTCCTGGACTCAGGAGATCTGCCTGTCTCAGCCTCCCAAAGTGCTGAGATTACAGGCGTGAGCCACCACACCCAGCTTAAATATTTTTTCAAGACATGATCTTACTGTGTTGCCCAGGTTGGAGTGCAGTGTCACCATCACAGCTCACTGCAGCCTCAAACTCCTGGGCTCCTCCCACCTCAGCCTCCCAAGTAGCTGGGACTACAGGCAGAAACCACAGCCATGGCCCCCTGTTAATATGTTTAATAGAAATAATAAAATAAAGAGTAAAGCCTCCCTGCCCCATCCTAGTCTATTCCGTAAAGATAACCACAGCTCTTTATTTTTCTAGAAAAAAAATGCGTATATCACCTATATGTTTGAGTAAAAATTCATACACAAACTCCATCATGCTATAAATTACTACTCTGCACCTTAGTCTTAATATATCTTGGCAATCTTTATCTACATATTTATTTTAATGACCATGGTGCACGTTTTAAAAACTGCTTTGCCAGGCCATGCAGGTGGCTCACGCCTGTAATCCTAGCACTTTGGAAGGCTGAGGCAGGCAGACTACCTGAGGTCAGGAGTTTGAAACCAGCCTGATCAACATGGTGAAATCCTGTCTCTACTAAAAATACAAAAATTAGCCAGCGTGGTGGTGCGCACCTGTAATCCCAGCTACTCGGGAGGCTGAGGCAGGAGAATCACTTGAACCTGGGAAGCAGAGGTTGCGGTGAGCCAAGATCACGCCACTGCACTCCAGCCTGGGCGACAGAGCGAAATTCCGTCTCCTGGCTAACACGGTGAAACCCCGTCTCTACTAACAATACAAAAAACTAGCCGGGCGAGGTGGCGGCGCCTGTAGTCCCAGCTACTCGGGAGGCTGAGGCAGGAGAATGGCGTGAACCCGGGAGGCGGAGCTTGCAGTGAGCTGAGATCCGGCCACTGCACTCCAGCCTGGGCGACAGAGCGAGACTCCGTCTCAAAAAAAAAAAAAAAAAAAAAAAAAAAAAAAAAAGCGCTTTGCCATTTATCACATCTTAGTCTCATCGAAACACATTGAGAAAAGAATTCTTTATTTTGCAGATAACAAAATTGACCCAGAGTAACATTAAGTGACCTGTCCAAGGTCTCCCAGGAGTTGGAAGCTGAGGCAATGGTGAACGCTGGGTTCTTGTCACTCCCTGTACCACAGCGCCTCCTAGTGGCGTCCAGGTGACATTTTTCACCCACAGCACTACTGGGGCCATCCAACACACCCTCTTCCTCCACGTAGTCCACCAGGTCTGAGGAAAATTTTCATCTGCATTATTAAGACCATCCCATAGTCAAAGGCAATATGTCTCTTTTTTTTTTTTTAAGATGGAGTCTCGCTCTGTCGCCTAGGCTGGAGTGCAGTGGCGTGATCCCAGCTCACTGCAACCTCTGCCTCCTGGGTTCAAGCAATTCTCCTGCCTCAGACTCCCAAGTAGCTGGGACTACAGGTGCGTGCCACCATTCCAGTTAATTTTTGCATTTTTAGTAGAGACAGGGTTTCACCATGTTGGCCAGGATGGTCTCAAACACCTGACCTCAAGTGGTCGACCTGCATTGGCCTCCCAAAGTGTTGGGATTACAGGCATGAGCCACCGTGCCAGGCCCCAGTGTGTCTCTTTTTTATAGACTTTCTTTATTCATGAAATAATTTTTATAGCCACTGCACTGGAATTTAAAATTCTAAATAGAAAGTTAAGTTGTATATCTTATAATATCTAATATTCTAAGCCTTTCAGAGTGGAAAGAGAAGATATGGATGCCAGGGTAAGTTACTTTTGATCAATTTTTTTTTTTTAGTCCAATGTACAGAGTATGTTCAAATGTCTGTGGTTCTTAACTTTTTGGTGAGACACGGATCCTTTTGTTGAGAATCTGATGAAAGCTACCAATCCTCTCCAGTGACAAAAGCACAGACACCCAAAATCTTGCCTTCAATACCAAGGCGTTCATTAGAACTTCTAAGGACCATCCACAGGCCCTAGGTTAAAAAGCATTGCAATAATGATTTAGTCCCCTGATTTTGCTGTACCAAGTATATCTACATTACCAGCAGTGTCACAACATGCTTTTAATTCATTCTTACTTTTAACATATATGCCAAATTTCAGCTAAGTTGACTATTTGTGGATATATCAGTATAAGTTCAATTAGCACAGACCATCTGAAAACCCTGAAATATTTTCTTTCAGTTATTTTTAAAGAATTAACTTTTCCATTGAAAAGGCTGATCAACAAAAAGACATTTAAATTAAGATTTGGCTTATATTATACAATGATACTTGATACTCATCTTATTTACACTGAAAACAAAACCAAACAAAATGGAAGTCCAGACTTGGATATGGTGGAGAGTGGTGGAGGGGATACAGGATTCATCTCATCAACTAATCACTTCTTTCAGAAATATAATCAACCTCAGGAGCAGATAAAATTTACCCTGTGGCTTTGGGGTGGGCAAAAAAACACTCCCTATAGAAAATCTTTTACTCTACCGTCTTTCAAATCCTCCATTCTAATTAGGGTATCCTTTTCCGAGGTGCCTTAAGATTCATCTTCTGGCCAGATACAGTGGCTCACGCCTATAATCCCAGCACTTTGGGAGGTCAACGCAGGCGGATCACTTGAGGCCAGGAGTTCAAGACCCACCTGGCCAACATGGTAAAATCCCATCTCTACTAAAAATACAAAAATTAGCCAGGCATGGTGGTGGGTGTCTGTAATCCCAGCTACTTGGGAGGCTGAGCTGGGAGGATCACTTGAACTCAGGAGGTGGAGGTTGCAGTGAGCCGAGATGGCACCACTGGACTTCAAGACTGAGACTCCGTCTCAAAAAAAAAGTCTCTTCCTTCCTAAGAAGGCTGATTTCTTCGTCAAAAGGGAGTCTGCAAATAGCATCATCATTAAGTAACAGCAAAGTACTGTATCAATGTTTTT